>NC_048579.1:64719384-64731884 GCF_013265735.2 Oncorhynchus mykiss
GGTAGTGACTGGGTGTATTGGTAGTGACTAGGTGTATTTGTAGTGACTGGGTGTATTTGTAGTGACTGGGTGTATTGGTAGTGACTGGGTGTATTTGTAGTGACTGGGTGTATTTGTAGTGACTGGGTGTATTGGTAGTGACTGGGTGTATTGGTAGTGACTGGGTGTATTTGTAGTGACTGGGTGTATTGGTAGTGACTGGGTGTATTTGTAGTGACTGGGTGTATTGGTAGTGACTGGGTGTATTGGTAGTGACTGGGTGTATTGGTAGTGACTGGGTGTATTGGTAGTGACTGGGTGTATTGTTAGTGACTGGGAGTATTTGTAGTGACTGGGTGTATTGATAGTGACTGGGTGTATTGGTAGTGACTGGGTGTATTGGTAGTGACTGGGTGTATTGGTAGTGACTGGGTGTATTGATAGTGACTGGGTGTATTTGTAGTGACTGGGTGTATTTGTAGTGACTGGGTGTATTGGTAGTGACTGGGTGTATTTGTAGTGACTGGGTGTATTGGTAGTGACTGGGTGTATTGGTAGTGACTGGGTGTATTTGTAGTGACTGGGTGTATTGGTAGTGACTGGGTGTATTGGTAGTGACTGGGTGTATTGGTAGTGACTGGGTGTATTGGTAGTGACTGGGTGTATTGGTAGTGACTGGGTGTATTTGTAGTGACTGGGTGTATTGATAGTGACTGGGTGTATTGGTAGTGACTGGGTGTATTGGTAGTGACTGGGTGTATTGGTAGTGACTGGGTGTATTTGTAGTGACTGGGTGTATTTGTAGTGACTGGGTGTATTGGTAGTGACTGGGTGTATTTGTAGTGACTGGGTGTATTGGTAGTGACTGGGTGTATTTGTAGTGACTGGGTGTATTTGTAGTGACTGGGTGTATTGATAGTGACTGGGTGTATTGGTAGTGACTGGGTGTATTGGTAGTGACTGGGTGTATTTATAGTGACTGGGTGTATTGGTAGTGACTGGGTGTATTTATAGTGACTGGGTGTATTGGTAGTGACTGGGTGTATTGGTAGTGACTGGGTGTATTTGTAGTGACAGGGTGTATTGATAGTGACTGGGTGTATTGGTAGTGACTGGGTGTATTGGTAGTGACTGGGTGTATTGGTAGTGACTGGGTGTATTGATAGTGACTGGGTGTATTTGTAGTGACTGGGTGTATTTGTAGTGACTGGGTGTATTGGTAGTGACTGGGTGTATTTGTAGTGACTGGGTGTATTTGTAGTGACTGGGTGTATTGGTAGTGACTGGGTGTATTTGTAGTGACTGGGTGTATTGGTAGTGACTGGGTGTATTGGTAGTGACTGGGTGTATTGGTAGTGACTGGGTGTATTGGTAGTGACTGGGTGTATTGGTAGTGACTGGGTGTATTGGTAGTGACTGGGTGTATTTGTAGTGACTGGGTGTATTGATAGTGACTGGGTGTATTGGTAGTGACTGGGTGTATTGGTAGTGACTGGGTGTATTGGTAGTGACTGGGTGTATTGGTAGTGACTGGGTGTATTGGTAGTGACTGGGTGTATTTGTAGTGACTGGGTGTATTGATAGTGAATGGGTGTATTGGTAGTGACTGGGTGTATTGGTAGTGACTGGGTGTATTGGTAGTGACTGGGTGTATTTGTAGTGACAGGGTTTATTGATAGTGACTGGGTGTATTGGTAGTGACTGGGTGTATTGGTAGTGACTGGGTGTATTGGTAGTGACTGGGTGTATTGATAGTGACTGGGTGTATTTGTAGTGACTGGGTGTATTTGTAGTGACTGGGTGTATTGGTAGTGACTGGGTGTATTGGTAGTGACTGGGTGTATTGGTAGTGACTGGGTGTATTGGTAGTGACTGGGTGTATTTGTAGTGACTGGGTGTATTGATAGTGACTGGGTGTATTGGTAGTGACTGGGTGTATTTGTAGTGACTGGGTGTATTGGTAGTGACTGGGTGTATTGGTAGTGACTGGGTGTATTGGTAGTGACTGGGTGTATTGGTAGTGACTGGGTGTATTTGTAGTGACTGGGTGTATTGGTAGTGACTGGGTGTATTTGTAGTGACTGGGTGTATTGATAGTGACTGGGTGTATTGGTAGTGACTGGGTGTATTGATAGTGACTGGGTGTATTGGTAGTGACTGGGTGTATTGGTAGTGACTGGGTGTATTGGTAGTGACTGGGTGTATTTGTAGTGACTGGGTGTATTGGTAGTGACTGGGTGTATTGATAGTGACTGGGTGTATTGGTAGTGACTGGGTGTATTGGTAGTGACTGGGTGTATTGGTAGTGACTGGGTGTATTGGTAGTGACTGGGTGTATTTGTAGTGACTGGGTGTATTTGTAGTGACTGGGTGTATTGATAGTGACTGGGTGTATTGGTAGTGACTGGGTGTATTGGTAGTGACTGGGTGTATTTGTAGTGACTGGGTGTATTGGTAGTGACTGGGTGTATTTATAGTGACTGGGTGTATTGGTAGTGACTGGGTGTATTGGTAGTGACTGGGTGTATTTGTAGTGACTGGGTGTATTGATAGTGACTGGGTGTATTGATAGTGACTGGGTGTATTGGTAGTGACTGGGTGTATTGGTAGTGACTGGGTGTATTGGTAGTGACTGGGTGTATTGATAGTGACTGGGTGTATTTGTAGTGACTGGGTGTATTTGTAGTGACTGGGTGTATTGGTAGTGACTGGGTGTATTGGTAGTGACTGGGTGTATTTGTAGTGACTGGGTGTATTGGTAGTGACTGGGTGTATTGGTAGTGACTGGGTGTATTGGTAGTGACTGGGTGTATTGGTAGTGACTGGGTGTATTGGTAGTGACTGGGTGTATTGGTAGTGACTGGGTGTATTGGTAGTGACTGGGTGTATTGGTAGTGACTGGGTGTATTGGTAGTGACTGGGTGTATTGGTAGTGACTGGGTGTATTGGTAGTGACTGGGTGTATTTGTAGTGACTGGGTGTATTGATAGTGACTGGGTGTATTGGTAGTGACTGGGTGTATTGGTAGTGACTGGGTGTATTGGTAGTGACTGGGTGTATTTGTAGTGACTGGGTGTATTGGTAGTGACTGGGTGTATTTGTAGTGACTGGGTGTATTGGTAGTGACTGGGTGTATTTGTAGTGACTGGGTGTATTGGTAGTGACTGGGTGTATTGGTAGTGACTGGGTGTATTTGTAGTGACTGGGTGTATTGGTAGTGACTGGGTGTATTGGTAGTGACTGGGTGTATTGGTAGTGACTGGGTGTATTGGTAGTGACTGGGTGTATTGGTAGTGACTGGGTGTATTGGTAGTGACTGGGTGTATTGGTAGTGACTGGGTGTATTGGTAGTGACTGGGTGTATTGGTAGTGACTGGGTGTATTGGTAGTGACTGGGTGTATTGGTAGTGACTGGGTGTATTGGTAGTGACTGGGTGTATTGGTAGTGACTGGGTGTATTGGTAGTGACTGGGTGTATTGGTAGTGACTGGGTGTATTGGTAGTGACTGGGTGTATTGGTAGTGACTGGGTGTATTGGTAGTGACTGGGTGTATTGATAGTGACTGGGTGTATTGGTAGTGACTGGGTGTATTGGTAGTGACTGGGTGTATTGGTAGTGACTGGGTGTATTGGTAGTGACTGGGTGTATCGGTAGTGACTGGGTGTATCGGTAGTGACTGGGTGTATCGGTAGTGACTGGGTGTATCGGTAGTGACTGGGTGTATCGGTAGTGACTGGGTGTATCGGTAGTGACTGGGTGTATCGGTAGTGACTGGGTGTATCGGTAGTGACTGGGTGTATCGGTAGTGACTGGGTGTATCGGTAGTGACTGGGTGTATCGGTAGTGACTGGGTGTATCGGTAGTGACTGGGTGTATCGGTAGTGACTGGGTGTATCGGTAGTGACTGGGTGTATTGGTAGTGACTGGGTGTATTGGTAGTGACTGGGTGTATAGGTAGTGACTGGGTGTATCGGTAGTGACTGGGTGTATCGGTAGTGACTGGGTGTATCGGTAGTGACTGGGTGTATCGGTAGTGACTGGGTGTATCGGTAGTGACTGGGTGTATCGGTAGTGACTGGGTGTATCGGTAGTGACTGGGTGTATCGGTAGTGACTGGGTGTATTGTTAGTGACTGGGTGTATTGGTAGTGACTGGGTGTATTGGTAGTGACTGGGTGTATTGGTAGTGACTGGGTGTATTGGTAGTGACTGGGTGTATTGATAGTGACTGGGTGTATTGGTAGTGACTGGGTGTATTGGTAGTGACTGGGTGTATTGGTAGTGACTGGGTGTATTGGTAGTGACTGGGTGTATAGGTAGTGACTGGGTGTATCGGTAGTGACTGGGTGTATCGGTAGTGACTGGGTGTATCGGTAGTGACTGGGTGTATCGGTAGTGACTGGGTGTATCGGTAGTGACTGGGTGTATCGGTAGTGACTGGGTGTATCGTTAGTGACTGGGTAGTGACTGGGTGTATTGGTAGTGACTGGGTGTATTGGTAGTGACTGGGTGTATTGGTAGTGACTGGGTGTATTGATAGTGACTGGGTGTATTGGTAGTGACTGGGTGTATTGGTAGTGACTGGGTGTATTGGTAGTGACTGGGTGTATTGGTAGTGACTGGGTGTATTGGTAGTGACTGGGTGTATTGGTAGTGACTGGGTGTATTGGTAGTGACTGGGTGTATTGGTAGTGACTGGGTGTATTGGTAGTGACTGGGTGTATTGGTAGTGACTGGGTGTATTGGTAGTGACTGGGTGTATTGGTAGTGACTGGGTGTATTGGTAGTGACTGGGTGTATTGGTAGTGACTGGGTGTATTGGTAGTGACTGGGTGTATTGGTAGTGACTGGGTGTATTGGTAGTGACTGGGTGTATTGGTAGTGACTGGGTGTATTGGTACACTCTCCAAACTCAAAGGGTTTTCTTTCTTTATCCATCCACCAATCGGTGCCCTTCTTTGCGAGGCATCAGAAAACCTCCCTTGTCTTTGTCGTTGAATCCGTGCTTGAAATGTACTACCTGATTGAGGGACCGTACAGATCATTGTATGTGTGGGGTACAGCGAGGGCGTAGTTATGATAAAATAATGTCAACCACTATTATTGAACACGGAATGAGTCCATCATGCAACTTGTTATGCACATTTGGACTCCTACATGTATTTAGGCTTGCCATAACAAAGGCCTTGGATACTTACTGACTCAAGACATTTCAGGATTTAATGTTTTATTCATTTAAAAAAAAAAAGTTCTATAAACAAAATTCCACTTTGACCTTTTTGGGGTATTAAACATTTATTTAATGCATATTTTGTATCACTGATCTCCATTTAATTCAGGCTGTAGACACGACTAAATATGGAAACAGAGAAATGGTGTGAATACCTAGTGAAGGCTCTCACAAAGAGCATGTTGTAGTTTATCTGGTGTGATGTATCAGGATACTCTTCTGGACTGGTATAACTGGTATAAACACACCCCACTGAGTTTTTGTGTGTGTGTGTGTGTGTGTGTGTGTGTGTGTGTGTGTGTGTGTGTGTGTGTGTGTGTGTGTGTGTGTGTGTGTGTGTGTGTGTGTGTGTGTGTGCGCCTATCTGTCTGTATGTAGGGCAGGCTGTGCTGTGTTGTGGTGGGTTAGCTCTGTCAGCAGTAGGGTCAGCAGTGTCTCGTTGACCTTTCTGTCCTGATGCCTCCCAGGGTGTAGAGGCAGGATTTGACAGCTCAGTGTGACCCAGGACCCTACCATTCTGCCCTTCCCAGCAGCCTTCGCTATCCCCTGCCTGCCCTCGATACCAGCATCGGCCCAGACCCTTCCCTGCCCTTTCCAGCAGAGGCCCTCCCTACCTCAGTCTCTCCCCTCCCTACCTCAGTCTCTCCCCTCCTTACCTCCGTTTCTCCCCTCCCTACCTCCGTCTCTCCTTTCCCTACCTCAGTCTCTCACCTCCCTACCTCCGTCTCTCCCCTCCCTACCTCTGTCTCTCCCCCTCCCTACCTCTGTCTCTCCCCCTCCCTACCTCTGTCTCTCCCCTCCCTACCTCTGTCTCTCCCCTCCCTACCTCTGTCTCTCCCCCTCCCTACCTCAGTCTCTCCCCTCCCTACCTCTGTCTCCCCTCCCTACCTCAGTCTCTCCCCTCCCTACCTCTGTCTCCCCTCCCTACCTCTGTCTCTCCCCTCCCTACCTCAGTCTCTCCCCTCCCTACCTCTGTCTCTCCCCTCCCTACCTCTGTCTCTCCCCTCCTTACCTCTGTCTCTCCCCTCCCTACCTCTGTCTCTCCCCTCCCTACCTCTGTCTCCCCCCCTACATCTGTCTCTCCACTCCCTACATCTGTCTCTCCCCTCCCTACCTCTGTCTCCCCCCCTACATCAGTCTCTCCCCTCCCTACCTCTGTCTCCCCCCTACATCAGTCTCTCCCGTCCCTACATCAGTCTCTCCCCTCCCTACCTCAGTCTCTCCCCTCCCTACATCAGTCTCTCCCCTCCCTACCTCTGTCTCTCCCCTCCCTACCTCTGTCTCTCCCCTCCCTACCTCTGTCTCCCCCCTTACATCTGTCTCTCCACTCCCTACAGCTGTCTCTCCCCTCCCTACCTCTGTCTCCCCCTACATCAGTCTCTCCCCTCCCTACCTCTGTCTCCCCCCTACATCAGTCTCTCCCGTCCCTACATCAGTCTCTCCCCTCCCTACCTCAGTCTCTCCCCTCCCTACCTCCGTCTCTCCCCTCCCTACCTCAGTCTCTCCCCTCCCTACCTCCGTCTCTCCCCTCCCTACCTCAGTCTCTGCCCTCCCTACCTCAGTCTCTCCCCTCCCTACCTCCGTCTCTCCCCTCCCTACCCCAGTCTCTCCCCTCCCTACCTCCGTCTCCCCCCCCTACATCTGTCTCTCCCCCTCCCTACCTCAGTTTCTCCCCTCCCTACCTCAGTCTCTCCCCCTCCTGAAGAAACAGAGATAAGAGGGTGAGAGGAGGAGATTGAGAAAAGAGTGAGGAAAAAGAGAGAGATAGAGATAGAGAGAGAGAAGACAGGAGTGAGAACTGGAAAGACAAGTGTTACATGCAAATCGGGGAGGTGTTGTGGAAGCTCACCGAAAGATCTGTCATGTGACTTGATGTGCTGATTCAGGGCATGCAGATAATTGGATAATTGCGTGCCATGGAGCTGGGCTGATAACTGAGCCGGGGGCAACCGTTTCCTAGGAGACGTAGGCGTGTGTCAACATGCCGTTGAAAGCTGACACCTCCTGAATAGATTTTAGGAGACTTTGTAGTTCTCTCTCTTTTTTTTTTTTTCAATCTCTCCTTGTTCTTCCTTTTTCTCGGTTAAGCATGACGATTCCTTCCTGGTTGAGGGATGACATTTACACACACACACACAGACACACAGACACACACACACACACACACACACACACACACACACACACACACACACACACACACACCACACACACACACACACACACACACACACACCACACACACACACACACACACACACACACACACACACACAGACACAGACACAGACACACACACACACACACACACACACACACACACACACACACACACACACACACACACACACACACACACACACACACACACACACACACACACACACACACACACACGCTGAATGGTTCCTAAACATAATCCGACAACACTCCACTATACCCATCCTAGAACTGTAGAAGAGCCACTTTAAGCTATTTAAATCTGCCTCTGCTTCCCTCTGGGCTTTACCTGTCTGAGGGGGCTTCAGGGGAACGATAGGAGACGTGTGTGTGTGTGTGTGTGTGGGGGGGGGGGGGGGGGGGGGGCATTAGGGTAATAATAGCGGATGTGTGGGGTGGTATTAGGCCTTAGGGGTAGACCAGGAAGAAGAAACAGGCCTAATCTACCATAGCTATGTGACATGTCGTATGATTATTGTAAATGTCAGTGTTCAACTACGTGCATCATGTGCATGTTGAAATATGTTAAGTGTCGCTCGCGCAAATGTGGACCCGAATTCAAATTCAGAGTATGAATATAGTTTTTTAGTCTTATAAACGTAGGATCAAATATAACAGCGGAGCACTTTCGCATCGGTTCGGTGGGATGCTAGCTTCCAACACGTCAGCTAACGTTTACCTGCTTTCTCATCGGTTCGGTGGATGCTAGCTTCCAACACGTCAGCTAACGTTTACCTGCTTTCTCATCGGTTCGATGGGATGCTAGCTTCCAACACGTCAGCTAACGTTTACCTGCTTTCTCATCGGTTCGGTGGGATGCTAGCTTCCAACACGTCAGCTAACGTTTACCTGCCTTCGCAAAAAGGCCAGTTTGTATCGGCACCGCCAAAACCCTCTCCTATTCCCAAGTCATGGAGCAATCACAACCTAGCTAGCTATATATTTTCAATAGGAAGCTGCAATAGTCATATAATAGTCATATCCGTGTAGAAAGAAAAAGTTTACCTCAGGCTACTGTCTCTCTCGCTCTTCAATTCTGTCTAATATCTCTCGTAGCTACTATCACTAGCAGCTGGCCTTCACCTTGGCTAGCTAGATTAGCTTTGTATCGATGGATTCCCGTGTGAGAGAAATATCTAGAGTTTTAAATAGTCACGTTGTGCTGGGAGTAAATAGTTGTTATTCATTATTAAAACCAAACTGGTTTTGGTGACACTCTGAGTAGAATGGCACGTAACTCACTTGATATTTGGAGTGGAGAGATAGTGTCGGAATCATTAGAAAGCTGACATTCTCCTCTTTCCAGAAAAACTCTGAATCTGTTTTGATAGAGCCAAGTCACATAGACTGGCTGCAATGCAGTGAAACCATTGATTAATATAACGCTTTAAACCTAAAATACATATAATACACTCAATACAATACATGTTTCCCCCATCTCATTTACCCAGGTTACACAACACGAGGTAAAACATGATAGTCTCCCTCTCTCGCTCCCTTGCTCTCGTACTCATTCTATCTCTGTCTCTCTCTCTCTCCCTCTGTCATTTTGGAGTCCATTTTATTATAAATAAGAATATACTATATTTCTAAACACTTCGACGTTAATGTGAATGCTTCCATGATTACGGATAATCCTGAATGAATTGTGAATAATGATGAGTGAGAAAGTTACAGAAGGTCAAAGATCATTCCCCTAAGACATGCTAACCTCTCACCATTACAATAACACAGGAGGTTAGCATTTTATATCATACCCCTAAGACATGCTAACCTCTCACCATTACAATAACACAGGAGGTTAGCATTTTATATCATACCCCTAAGACATGCTAACCTCTCACCATTACAATAACACGGGAGGTTAGCATTTTATATCATAACCCTAAAACATGCTAACCTCCCACCATTACAATAACACTGGAGGTTAGCATGTTATATCATACCCCTAAGACATGCTAACCTCTCACCATTACGAATAACAGGGGAGGTTAGCATTTTATATCATACCCCTAAGACATGCTAACCTCTCACCATTACAATAACACAGGAGGTTAGCATGTTATATCATACCCCTAAGACATGCTAACCTCTCACCATTACCAATAACACAGGAGGTTAGCATCTTATATCATACCCCTAAGACATGCTAACCTCTCATCATTACCATATGTCTTGGGGGTAGGAACCGAAGGCACCCCCTCACACCTCTCTGATTCAGAGGGGTTGGGTTAAATACGGAAGACACATGGTTGAATGCATTCAGTTGTCTAACTGACTAGGTCTCCCCTTCCCTTCCTTCTCCCTCCAAACCTTGGTCCAAAAACATGTCCGCCAAACTCACAAGAGATATTTGCCTGTTTTATAGACTTTCAAAAGCCTTTGATTCCATAGAGGTGTGAGTGGTGTAAAAGTGGTGTAGGAGGTCTGTGTTATTAGGGTAGCAGGTAGCCTAGGGGTTAAGAGGTCTGTGTTATTAGGGTGGCAGGTAGCCTAGGGGTTAAGAGGTCTGTGTTATTAGGGTGGCCGGTAGCCTAGGGGTTAAGAGGTCTGTGTTATTAGGGTGGCCGGTAGCCTAGGGGTTAAGAGGTCTGTGTTATTAGGGTGGCCAGTAGCCTAGGGGTTAAGAGGTCTGTGTTATTAGGGTGGCCGGTAGCCTAGGGGTTAAGAGGTCTGTGTTATTAGGGTGACCGGTAGCCTAGGGGTTAAGAGGTCAGTGTTATTAGGGTGGCAGGTAGCCTAGGGGTTAAGAGGTCTGTGTTATTAGGGTGGCCAGTAGCC
Organism: Oncorhynchus mykiss; assembly: GCF_013265735.2. Classification (NCBI taxonomy): domain Eukaryota; kingdom Metazoa; phylum Chordata; class Actinopteri; order Salmoniformes; family Salmonidae; genus Oncorhynchus; species Oncorhynchus mykiss. The sequence goes on from NC_048579.1 coordinate 64,729,595, forward strand.
TAGGGGTTAAGAGGTCTGTGTTATTAGGGTGGCCGGTAGCCTAGGGGTTAAGAGGTCTGTGTTATTAGGGTGGCCGGTAGCCTAGGGGTTAAGAGGTCTGTGTTATTAGGGTGGCAGGTAGCCTAGGGGTTAAGAGGTCTGTGTTATTAGGGTAGCAGGTAGCCTAGGGGTTAGGAGGTCTGTGTTATTAGGGTGGCAGGTAGCCTAGGGGTTAAGAGGTCTGTGTTATTAGGGTGGCAGGTAGTCCAGGGGTTAAGAGGTCTGTGTTATTAGGGTGGCCGGTAGCCTAGGGGTTAAGAGGTCTGTGTTATTAGGGTGGCAGGTAGCCTAGAGGTTAAGAGGTCTGTGTTATTAGGGTAGCAGGTAGCCTAGAGGTTAAGAGGTCTGTGTTATTAGGGTGGCAGGTAGCCTAGGGGTTAAGAGGTCTGTGTTATTAGGGTAGCAGGTAGCCTAGAGGTTAAGAGGTCTGTGTTATTAGGGAGGCCGGTAGCCTAGGGGTTACGAGGTCTGTGTTATTAGGGTGGCAGGTAGCCTAGGGGTTAAGAGGTTGTGCCAGTAACCGAAAGGTTGCTGGTTAAAATTGGCGAGCTGACTAGGGGAAGAATCTGCCGATGTTCCCTGGAGCAAGGCACTTTACCCTAATTGCTCCTATAAGTTGCTTCTGGATACGAGTGTCTGATAAAATGTTCATGTTTGGGGCACAGAAATGCCCCAAACCTAGCCTATAAGGAAATTCCCCCTAGCGTAACCTAGGCAACAGATAATGGGAGCTAGATCTACATGCATGATTCTCGGTAATACACGTGTGTCCCCACTACCCCTGGACCGGCTCGTACGTGGAGCGTCCTCCATATAGGCTGCAAAGGCTTTAATGGCCGCCGGGGGGGGGGGGGGGGGGGGGGGGGGGGGTGTATGTCTACTGTCTTAAAAAAACACAATTTTCAGATTTTTTTGACAATTTAGGACATTGCACACCGTGTTCAGACAAGGGTACGAGTGGGTGCACATCAATCCTAGACGATATACACATCTAGCGGCCCGTATCGGCTTCCTAGGCAATCCTATAGCGCTCCAAAATGAGAAAAGAGCCACCAAGTTCTGGACTCACCTCTCACCCTGTGATCCAGAACATTATAACCACAAGGCTTTCTAATTCAAAACCCCACAGCCCAGAGAGTCACCCTGAGATCCAGAACATTATAACCACAAGGCTTAACCTTTGGAGCAACTAGCTCAACAGCACCAGCTAAATTCAACCATTCAATCACAAATAACAGAATTCTAACTAATAGAAATCTGTAACCAAAATACACTAATTATGTCCTGACCTGTCATAATATTAGAGACTGTAGATCTAGCTACAGATTATGTCCTGACCTGTCATAATATTAGACTAAAGATCTAGCTACAGATTATGTCCTGACCTGTCATAATATTAGACTGTAGATCTAGCTACAGATTATGTCCTGACCTGTCATAATATTAGACTATAGATCTAGCTACAGATTATGTCCTGACCTGTCATAATATTAGACTATAGATCTAGCTACAGATTATGTCCTGACCTGTCATAATATTAGACTGTAGATCTAGCTACAGATTATGTCCTGACCTGTCGTAATATTAGACTGTAGATCTAGCTACAGATTATGTCCTATTAGAGACTATAGATCTAGCTACAGATTATGTTCTGACCTGTCGTAATATTAGACTGTAGATCTAGCTACAGATTATGTCCTGACCTGTCATAATATTAGACTATAGATCTAGCTACAGATTATGTCCTGACCTGTCATAATATTAGACTATAGATCTAGCTACAGATTATGTCCTGACCTGTCATAATATTAGACTGTAGATCTAGCTACAGATTATGTCCTGACCTGTCATAATATTAGACTGTAGATCTAGCTACAGATTATGTCCTATTAGAGACTATAGATCTAGCTACAGATTATGTCCTGACCTGTCATAATATTAGACTGTAGATCTAGCTACAGATTATGTCCTGACCTGTCATAATATTAGACTGTAGATCTAGCTACAGATTATGTCCTGACCTGTCATAATATTAGACTATAGATCTAGCTACAGATTATGTCCTGACCTGTCATAATATTAGACTGTAGATCTAGCTACAGATTATGTCCTGACCTGTCATAATATTAGACTATAGATCTAGCTACAGATTATGTCCTGACCTGTCGTAATATTAGACTGTAGATCTAGCTACAGATTATGTCCTGACCTGTCATAATATTAGACTGTAGTTCTAGCTACAGATTATGTC
>NC_048579.1:64736884-64754384 GCF_013265735.2 Oncorhynchus mykiss
GAGAGAGAGAGAAAGGGAGACGGAGAGAGAGACAGAGAGAGAGAGAGAGAGAGAGAGAGAGACAAAGAGAGAGAGAGAGAGACAGAGAGAGAGAGGGAGAGAGAGAGAAAGGGAGACGGAGAGAGAGGGAGACGGAGAGAGAGGGAGACGGAGAGAGAGAGAGAGAGACAGAGAGACAGAGAGAGAGAGAGAGAGAGAGAGAGAGAGAGAGATGTAGTCTATTACAATCAACCTGACCTATATTACCAGAACACTCACACACATAAACACATGCATAAAGGATCTGCGTAATAGTAGCCATTAAAGGGGCTCACCTGAGTGACTAGGAGGAGAGGGAACGTATAGAAGGTCAACTAGGAGGAGAGAGGTCAACTAGGAGGAGAGGGAACGTATAGAAGGTCAACTAGGAGGAGAGAGGTCAACTAGGAGGAGAGAGAACGTATAGAAGATAAACTAGGAGGAGAGGGAACGTATAGAAGGTCAACTAGGAGGAGAGAGGTCAACTAGGAGGAGAGGGAACGTATAGAAGATAAACTAGGAGGAGAGAGGTCAACTAGGAGGAGAGAGAACGTATAGAAGATCAACTAGGAGGAGAGAGGTCAACTAGGAGGAGAGAGAACGTATAGAAGATAAACTAGGAGGAGAGAGAACATATAAAAGGTCAACTAGGAGGAGAGAGAACATATAAAAGGTCAACTAGGAGGAGAGAGAACATATAAAAGGTCAACTAGGAGGAGAGAGGTCAACTAGGAGGAGAGACAACATATAAAAGGTCAACTAGGAGGAGAGAGGTCAACTAGGAGGAGAGACAACATATAAAAGGTCAACTAGGAGGAGAGAGGTCAACTAGGAGGAGAGAGAACATATAAAGGTCAACTAGGAGGAGAGAGAACATATTAAAGGTCAACTAGGAGGAGAGAGAACGTATAGAAGATAAACTAGGAGGAGAGAGGTCAACTAGGAGGAGAGACAACATATAAAGGTCAACTAGGAGGAGAGAGAACATATAAAAGGTCAACTAGGAGGAGACAGGTCAACTAGGTGGAGAGAGAACGTATAAAAGGTCAACTAGGAGGAGAGAGGTCAACTAGGAGGAGAGAGAACGTATAAAAGGTCAACTAGGAGGAGAGAGAACATATAAAAGGTAAACTAGGAGGAGAGAGGTCAACTAGGAGGAGAGAGGTCAACTAGGAGGAGAGAGAACATATAAAAGGTCAACTAGGAGGAGAGAGAACATATAAAAGGTCAACTATGAGGAGAGAGGTCAACTAGGAGGAGAGAGAACATATAGAAGGTCAACTAGGAGGAGAGAGAACATATTAAAGGTCAACTAGGAGGAGAGAGAACATATAAAAGGTCAACTAGGAGGAGAGAGAACATATAAAAGGTCAACTAGGAGGAGAGAGAACATATAAAAGGTCAACTATGAGGAGAGAGGTCAACTAGGAGGAGAGAGAACATATAGAAGGTCAACTAGGAGGAGAGAGAACATATTAAAGGTCAACTAGGAGGAGAGAACATATAAAAGGTCAACTAGGAGGAGAGAGAACATATAAAAGGTCAACTAGGAGGAGAGAGAACATATTAAAGGTCAACTAGGAGGAGAGAGAACATATTAAAGGTCAACTAGGAGGAGAGAGGTCAACTAGGAGGAGAGAGAACATATAAAAGGTCAACTAGGAGGAGAGAGAACATATAAAAGGTCAACTAGGAGGAGAGAGAACATATTAAAGGTCAACTAGGAGGAGAGAGGTCAACTAGGAGGAGAGAGAACATATAAAAGGTCAACTAGGAGGAGAGAGAACATATAAAAGGTCAACTAGGAGGAGAGATAACATATAAAAGGTCAACTAGGAGGACAGAGAACATATTAAAGGTCAACTAGGAGGAGAGAGAACATATAAAAGGTCAACTAGGAGGAGAGAGAACATATTAAAGGTCAACTAGGAGGAGAGAGGTCAACTAGGAGGAGAGAGAACATATTAAAGGTCAACTAGGAAGAGAGAGGTCAACTAGGAGGAGAGAGAACGTATAAAAGGTCAACTAGGAGGAGACAGGTCAACTAGGAGGAGAGAGAACATATAAAAGGTCAACTAGGAGGAGAGAGAACATATAAAAGGTCAACTAGGAGGAGAGAGAACATATAAAAGGTCAACTAGGAGGAGAGAGAACATATTAAAGGTCAACTAGGAGGAGAGAGAACATATAAAAGGTCAACTAGGAGGAGAGAGATCAACTAGGAGGAGAGAGAACATATTAAAGGTCAACTAGGAGGAGAGAGAACATATAAAAGGTCAACTAGGAGGAGAGAGGTCAACTAGGAGGAGAGAGAACATATTAAAGGTAAACTAGGAGGAGAGAGAACATATAAAAGGTCAACTAGGAGGAGAGAGGTCAACTAGGAGGAGAGAGAACATATTAAAGGTCAACTAGGAGGAGAGAGAACATATAAAAGGTCAACTAGGAGGAGAGAGAACATATTAAAGGTCAACTAGGAGGAGAGAGGTCAACTAGGAGGAGAGAGAACATATAAAAGGTCAACTAGGAGGAGAGAGAACATATAAAAGGTCAACTAGGAGGAGAGAGAACATATTAAAGGTCAACTAGGAGGAGAGAGGTCAACTAGGAGGAGAGAGAACATATAAAAGGTCAACTAGGAGGAGAGAGAACATATAAAAGGTCAACTAGGAGGAGAGATAACATATAAAAGGTCAACTAGGAGGACAGAGAACATATTAAAGGTCAACTAGGAGGAGAGAGAACATATAAAAGGTCAACTAGGAGGAGAGAGAACATATTAAAGGTCAACTAGGAGGAGAGAGGTCAACTAGGAGGAGAGAGAACATATTAAATGTCAACTAGGAAGAGAGAGGTCAACTAGGAGGAGAGAGAACGTATAAAAGGTCAACTAGGAGGAGACAGGTCAACTAGGAGGAGAGAGAACATATAAAAGGTCAACTAGGAGGAGAGAGAACATATAAAAGGTCAACTAGGAGGAGAGAGGTCAACTAGGAGGAGAGATAACATATAAAAGGTCAACTAGGAGGAGAGAGAACATATTAAAGGTCAACTAGGAGGAGACAGATCAACTAGGAGGAGAGAGAACATATAAAAGGTCAACTAGGAGGAGAGAGAACATATTAAAGGTCAACTAGGAGGAGAGAGGTCAACTAGGAGGAGAGAGAACATATAAAAGGTCAACTAGGAGGAGAGAGGTCAACTAGCAGGAGAGAGAACATATAGAAGGTCAACTAGGAGGAGAGAGAACATATAAAAGGTCAACTAGGAGGAGAGAGGTCAACTAGCAGGAGAGAGAACATATAGAAGGTCAACTAAGAGGAGAGAGATCAACTAGGAGGAGAGAGAACATATAAAAGGTCAACTAGGAGGAGAGAGGTCATCTAGGTGGAGAGAGAACATATTAAAGGTCAACTAGGAGGAGAGAGATCAACTAGGAGGAGAGAGAACATATAAAAGGTCAACTAGGAGGAGAGAGGTCAACTAGGTGGAGAGAGAACATATAAAAGGTCAACTAGGAGGAGACAGGTCAACTAGGTGGAGAGAGAACATATTAAAGGTCAACTAGGAGGAGAGAGGTCAACTAGGAGGAGAGATAACATATAAAAGGTCAACTAGGAGGAGAGAGAACATTAAAGGTCAACTAGGAGGAGAGAGGTCAACTAGGAGGAGAGAGAACATATAAAAGGTCAACTAGGAGGAGAGAGAACATATTAAAGGTCAACTAGGAGGAGAGAGAACATATAAAAGGTCAACTAGGAGGAGAGAGAACGTATAAAAGGTCAACTAGGAGGAGAGACAACATATAAAAGGTCAACTAGGAGGAGAGAGGTCAACTAGGAGGAGAGAGAACATATAGAAGGTCAACTAGGAGGAGAGAGGTCAACTAGGAGGAGAGAGAACATATAAAAGGTCAACTAGGAGGAGAGAGAACATATTAAAGGTCAACTAGGAGGAGAGAGAACATATAAAAGGTCAACTAGGAGGAGAGAGAACATATAAAAGGTCAACTAGGAGGAGAGAGAACATATTAAAGGTCAACTAGGAGGAGAGAGAACATATCAAAGGTCAACTAGGAGGAGAGAGAACGTATAAAAGGTCAACTAGGAGGAGAGAGGTCAACTAGGAGGAGAGAGAACATATAGAAGGTCAACTAGGAGGAGAGAGAACATATAAAAGGTCAACTAGGAGGAGAGAGAACATATTAAAGGTCAACTAGGAGGAGAGAGAACATATCAAAGGTCAACTAGGAGGAGAGAGGTCAACTAGGAGGCGAGATAACATATAAAAGGTCAACTAGGAGGAGAGAGAACATATTAAAGGTCAACTAGGAGGAGAGAGAACATATCAAAGGTCAACTAGGAGGAGAGAGAACATATAAAAGGTCAACTAGGAGGAGAGAGGTCAACTAGGTGGAGAGAGAACATATTAAAGGTCAACTAGGAGGAGAGAGATCAACTAGGAGGAGAGAGAACATATTAAAGGTCAACTAGGAGGAGAGAGGTCAACTAGGAGGAGAGAGAACATATAAAAGGTCAACTAGAAGGAGAGAGAACATTAAAGGTCAACTAGGAGGAGAGAGGTCAACTAGGAGGAGAGAGAACATATAAAAGGTCAACTAGAAGGAGAGAGAACATTAAAGGTCAACTAGGAGGAGAGAGAACATATAAAAGGTCAACTAGAAGGAGAGGTGTAGAATAGCTAAATTGGAGTTCAAGCACTTGTATCACATGACACAGAACAGGACCTGAGGGAAACCACCTAGTTATCACGGCAGTTCTCTTCTCTTCTCTGTCTCAGGACACACAGGGACAGTTCTCTACTCTTCTCTGTCTCAGGACACACAGGGACAGTTCTCTACTCTTCTCTGTCTCAGGACACACAGGGACAGTTCTCTAGTCTTCTCTGTCTCAGGACACACAGGGACAGTTCTCTACTCTTCTCTGTCTCAGGACACACAGGGACAGTTCTCTACTCTTCTCTGTCTCAGGACACACATGGACAGTTCTCTAGTCTTCTCTGTCTCAGGACACACAGGGACAGTTCTCTACTCTTCCCTGTCTCAGGACACACAGGGACAGTTCTCTACTCTTCTCTGTCTCAGGACACATAGGGACAGTTCTCTACTCTTCTCTGTCTCAGGACACACAGGGACAGTTCTCTAGTCTTCTCTGTCTCAGGACACACAGGGACAGTTCTCTACTCTTCTCTGTCTCAGGACACACAGGGACAGTTCTCTACTCTCCTCTGTCTCAGGACACACAGGGACAGTTCTCTACTCTTCTCTGTCTCAGGACACACAGGGACAGTTCTCTAGTCTTCTCTGTCTCAGGACACACAGGGACAGTTCTCTACTCTTCTCTGTCACAGGACACACAGGGACAGTTCTCTACTCTTCTCTGTCACAGGACACACAGGGACAGTTCTCTAGTCTTCTCTGTCTCAGGACACACAGGGACAGTTCTCTACTCTTCCCTGTCTCAGGACACACAGGGACAGTTCTCTACTCTTCTCTGTCTCAGGACACGCAGGGACAGTTCTCTACTCTTCTCTGTCTCAGGACACACAGGGACAGTTCTCTACTCTTCTCTGTCTCAGGACACACAGGGACAGTTCTCTACTTTTCTCTGTCTCAGGACACACAGGGACAGTTCTCTAGTCTTCTATGTCTCAGGACACACAGGGACAGTTCTCTACTCTTCTATGTCTCAGGACACACAGGGACAGTTCTCTACTCTTCTCTGTCTCAGGACACACAGGGACAGTTCTCTACTTTTCTCTGTCTCAGGACAAACAGGGACAGTTCTCTACTCTTCTCTGTCTCAGGACACACAGGGACAGTTCTCTACTCTTCTCTGTCTCAGGACACACAGGGACAGTTCTCTAGTCTTCTCTGTCTCAGGACACACAGGGACAGTTCTCTACTCTTCTCTGTCTCAGGACACACATGGACAGTTCTCTACTCTTCTCTGTCTCAGGACACACATGGACAGTTCTCTAGTCTTCTCTGTCTCAGGACACACAGGGACAGTTCTCTACTCTTCCCTGTCTCAGGACACACAGGGACAGTTCTCTACTCTTCTCTGTCACAGGACACACAGGGACAGTTCTCTAGTCTTCTCTGTCTCAGGACACACAGGGACAGTTCTCTACTCTTCCCTGTCTCAGGACACACAGGGACAGTTCTCTACTCTTCTCTGTCTCAGGACACGCAGGGACAGTTCTCTACTCTTCTCTGTCTCAGGACACACAGGGACAGTTCTCTACTCTTCTCTGTCTCAGGACACACAGGGACAGTTCTCTACTTTTCTCTGTCTCAGGACACACAGGGACAGTTCTCTAGTCTTCTATGTCTCAGGACACACAGGGACAGTTCTCTACTCTTCTATGTCTCAGGACACACAGGGACAGTTCTCTACTCTTCTCTGTCTCAGGACACACAGGGACAGTTCAGAGAGAGAACATATAAAAGGTCAACTAGGAGGAGAGAGAACATATTAAAGGTCAACTAGGAGGAGAGAGGTCAACTAGGAGGAGAGAGAACATATAAAAGGTCAACTAGGAGGAGAGAGAACATATAAAAGGTCAACTAGGAGGAGAGAGAACATATTAAAGGTCAACTAGGAGGAGAGAGGTCAACTAGGAGGAGAGAGAACATATAAAAGGTCAACTAGGAGGAGAGAGAACATATAAAAGGTCAACTAGGAGGACAGAGAACATATTAAAGGTCAACTAGGAGGAGAGAGAACATATAAAAGGTCAACTAGGAGGAGAGAGAACATATTAAAGGTCAACTAGGAGGAGAGAGGTCAACTAGGAGGAGAGAGAACATATTAAAGGTCAACTAGGAAGAGAGAGGTCAACTAGGAGGAGAGAGAACGTATAAAAGGTAAACTAGGAGGAGACAGGTCAACTAGGAGGAGAGAGAACATATAAAAGGTCAACTAGGAGGAGAGAGAACATATAAAAGGTCAACTAGGAGGAGAGAGGTCAACTAGGAGGAGAGATAACATATAAAAGGTCAACTAGGAGGAGAGAGAACATATTAAAGGTCAACTAGGAGGAGACAGATCAACTAGGAGGAGAGAGAACATATAAAAGGTCAACTAGGAGGAGAGAGAACATATTAAAGGTCAACTAGGAGGAGAGAGGTCAACTAGGAGGAGAGAGAACATATAAAAGGTCAACTAGGAGGAGAGAGGTCAACTAGCAGGAGAGAGAACATATAGAAGGTCAACTAGGAGGAGAGAGAACATATAAAAGGTCAACTAGGAGGAGAGAGGTCAACTAGCAGGAGAGAGAACATATAGAAGGTCAACTAAGAGGAGAGAGATCAACTAGGAGGAGAGAGAACATATAAAAGGTCAACTAGGAGGAGAGAGGTCATCTAGGTGGAGAGAGAACATATTAAAGGTCAACTAGGAGGTGAGAGATCAACTAGGAGGAGAGAGAACATATAAAAGGTCAACTAGGAGGAGAGAGGTCAACTAGGTGGAGAGAGAACATATAAAAGGTCAACTAGGAGGAGACAGGTCAACTAGGTGGAGAGAGAACATATTAAAGGTCAACTAGGAGGAGAGAGGTCAACTAGGAGGAGAGATAACATATAAAAGGTCAACTAGGAGGAGAGAGAACATTAAAGGTCAACTAGGAGGAGAGAGGTCAACTAGGAGGAGAGAGAACATATAAAAGGTCAACTAGGAGGAGAGAGAACATATTAAAGGTCAACTAGGAGGAGAGAGAACATATAAAAGGTCAACTAGGAGGAGAGAGAACGTATAAAAGGTCAACTAGGAGGAGAGACAACATATAAAAGGTCAACTAGGAGGAGAGAGGTCAACTAGGAGGAGAGAGAACATATAGAAGGTCAACTAGGAGGAGAGAGGTCAACTAGGAGGAGAGAGAACATATAAAAGGTCAACTAGGAGGAGAGAGAACATATTAAAGGTTAACTAGGAGGAGAGAGAACATATAAAAGGTCAACTAGGAGGAGAGAGAACATATAAAAGGTCAACTAGGAGGAGAGAGAACATATTAAAGGTCAACTAGGAGGAGAGAGAACATATCAAAGGTCAACTAGGAGGAGAGAGAACGTATAAAAGGTCAACTAGGAGGAGAGAGGTCAACTAGGAGGAGAGAGAACATATAGAAGGTCAACTAGGAGGAGAGAGAACATATAAAAGGTCAACTAGGAGGAGAGAGAACATATTAAAGGTCAACTAGGAGGAGAGAGAACATATCAAAGGTCAACTAGGAGGAGAGAGGTCAACTAGGAGGAGAGATAACATATAAAAGGTCAACTAGGAGGAGAGAGAACATATTAAAGGTCAACTAGGAGGAGAGAGAACATATCAAAGGTCAACTAGGAGGAGAGAGAACATATAAAAGGTCAACTAGGAGGAGAGAGGTCAACTAGGTGGAGAGAGAACATATTAAAGGTCAACTAGGAGGAGAGAGATCAACTAGGAGGAGAGAGAACATATTAAAGGTCAACTAGGAGGAGAGAGGTCAACTAGGAGGAGAGAGAACATATAAAAGGTCAACTAGAAGGAGAGAGAACATTAAAGGTCAACTAGGAGGAGAGAGGTCAACTAGGAGGAGAGAGAACATATAAAAGGTCAACTAGAAGGAGAGAGAACATTAAAGGTCAACTAGGAGGAGAGAGAACATATAAAAGGTCAACTAGAAGGAGAGGTGTAGAATAGCTAAATTGGAGTTCAAGCACTTGTATCACATGACACAGAACAGGACCTGAGGGAAACCACCTAGTTATCACGGCAGTTCTCTTCTCTTCTCTGTCTCAGGACACACAGGGACAGTTCTCTACTCTTCTCTGTCTCAGGACACACAGGGACAGTTCTCTACTCTTCTCTGTCTCAGGACACACAGGGACAGTTCTCTAGTCTTCTCTGTCTCAGGACACACAGGGACAGTTCTCTACTCTTCTCTGTCTCAGGACACACAGGGACAGTTCTCTACTCTTCTCTGTCTCAGGACACACATGGACAGTTCTCTAGTCTTCTCTGTCTCAGGACACACAGGGACAGTTCTCTACTCTTCCCTGTCTCAGGACACACAGGGACAGTTCTCTACTCTTCTCTGTCTCAGGACACATAGGGACAGTTCTCTACTCTTCTCTGTCTCAGGACACACAGGGACAGTTCTCTAGTCTTCTCTGTCTCAGGACACACAGGGACAGTTCTCTACTCTTCTCTGTCTCAGGACACACAGGGACAGTTCTCTACTCTTCTCTGTCTCAGGACACACAGGGACAGTTCTCTACTCTTCTCTGTCTCAGGACACACAGGGACAGTTCTCTAGTCTTCTCTGTCTCAGGACACACAGGGACAGTTCTCTACTCTTCTCTGTCACAGGACACACAGGGACAGTTCTCTACTCTTCTCTGTCACAGGACACACAGGGACAGTTCTCTAGTCTTCTCTGTCTCAGGACACACAGGGACAGTTCTCTACTCTTCCCTGTCTCAGGACACACAGGGACAGTTCTCTACTCTTCTCTGTCTCAGGACACGCAGGGACAGTTCTCTACTCTTCTCTGTCTCAGGACACACAGGGACAGTTCTCTACTCTTCTCTGTCTCAGGACACACAGGGACAGTTCTCTACTTTTCTCTGTCTCAGGACACACAGGGACAGTTCTCTAGTCTTCTATGTCTTAGGACACACAGGGACAGTTCTCTACTCTTCTATGTCTCAGGACACACAGGGACAGTTCTCTACTCTTCTCTGTCTCAGGACACACAGGGACAGTTCTCTACTTTTCTCTGTCTCAGGACAAACAGGGACAGTTCTCTACTCTTCTCTGTCTCAGGACACACAGGGACAGTTCTCTACTCTTCTCTGTCTCAGGACACACAGGGACAGTTCTCTAGTCTTCTCTGTCTCAGGACACACAGGGACAGTTCTCTACTCTTCTCTGTCTCAGGACACACAGGGACAGTTCTCTACTCTTCTCTGTCTCAGGACACACATGGACAGTTCTCTAGTCTTCTCTGTCTCAGGACACACAGGGACAGTTCTCTACTCTTCCCTGTCTCAGGACACACAGGGACAGTTCACTACTCTTCTCTGTCACAGGACACACAGGGACAGTTCTCTAGTCTTCTCTGTCTCAGGACACACAGGGACAGTTCTCTACTCTTCCCTGTCTCAGGACACACAGGGACAGTTCTCTACTCTTCTCTGTCTCAGGACACGCAGGGACAGTTCTCTACTCTTCTCTGTCTCAGGACACACAGGGACAGTTCTCTACTCTTCTCTGTCTCAGGACACACAGGGACAGTTCTCTACTTTTCTCTGTCTCAGGACACACAGAGACAGTTCTCTAGTCTTCTATGTCTCAGGACACACAGGGACAGTTCTCTACTCTTCTATGTCTCAGGACACACAGGGACAGTTCTCTACTCTTCTCTGTCTCAGGACACACAGGGACAGTTCTCTACTTTTCTCTGTCTCAGGACACACAGGGACAGTTCTCTACTCTTCTCTGTCTCAGGACACACAGGGACAGTTCTCTACTCTTCTCTGTCTCAGGACACACAGGGACAGTTCTCTAGTCTTCTCTGTCTCAGGACACACAGGGACAGTTCTCTACTCTTCTCTGTCTCAGGACACACAGGGACAGTTCTCTACTCTTCTCTGTCTCAGGACACACATGGACAGTTCTCTAGTCTTCTCTGTCTCAGGACACACAGGGACAGTTCTCTACTCTTCCCTGTCTCAGGACACACAGGGACAGTTCTCTACTCTTCTCTGTCTCAGGACACATAGGGACAGTTGTCTACTATTCTCTGTCTCAGGACACACAGGGACAGTTCTCTAGTCTTCTCTGTCTCAGGACACACAGGGACAGTTCTCTACTCTTCTCTGTCTCAGGACACACAGGGACAGTTCTCTACTCTTCTCTGTCTCAGGACACACAGGGACAGTTATCTACTCTTCTCTGTCTCAGGACACACAGGGACAGTTCTCTAGTCTTCTCTGTCTCAGGACACACAGGGACAGTTCTCTACTCTTCTCTGTCACAGGACACACAGGGACAGTTCTCTACTCTTCTCTGTCACAGGACACACAGGGACAGTTCTCTAGTCTTCTCTGTCTCAGGACACACAGGGACAGTTCTCTACTCTTCCCTGTCTCAGGACACACAGGGACAGTTCTCTACTCTTCTCTGTCTCAGGACACGCAGGGACAGTTCTCTACTCTTCTCTGTCTCAGGACACACAGGGACAGTTCTCTACTCTTCTCTGTCTCAGGACACACAGGGACAGTTCTCTACTTTTCTCTGTCTCAGGACACACAGGGACAGTTCTCTAGTCTTCTATGTCTCAGGACACACAGGGACAGTTCTCTACTCTTCTATGTCTCAGGACACACAGGGACAGTTCTCTACTCTTCTCTGTCTCAGGACACACAGGGACAGTTCTCTACTTTTCTCTGTCTCAGGACACACAGGGACAGTTCTCTACTCTTCTCTGTCTCAGGACACACAGGGACAGTTCTCTACTCTTCCCTGTCTCAGGACACACAGGGACAGTTCTCTACTCTTCTCTGTCTCAGGACACACAGGGACAGTTCTCTACTCTTCTCTGTCTCAGGACACACAGGGACAGTTCTCTACTCTTCTCTGTCTCAGGACACACAGGGACAGTTCTCTACTCTTCTCTGTCTCAGGACACACAGGGACAGTTCTCTACTCTTCTCTGTCTCAGGACACACAGGGACAGTTTTCTACTCTTCTCTGTCTCAGGACAAACAGGGACAGTTCTCTACTCTTCTCTGTCTCAGGACACACAGGGACAGTTCTCTACTCTTCTCTGTCTCAGGACACACAGGGACAGTTCTCTAGTCTTCTCTGTCTCAGGACACACAGGGACAGTTCTCTACTCTTCTCTGTCTCAGGACACACAGGGACAGTTCTCTACTCTTCTCTGTCTCAGGACACACATGGACAGTTCTCTAGTCTTCTCTGTCTCAGGACACACAGGGACAGTTCTCTACTCTTCCCTGTCTCAGGACACACAGGGACAGTTCTCTACTCTTCTCTGTCACAGGACACACAGGGACAGTTCTCTAGTGTTCTCTGTCTCAGGACACACAGGGACAGTTCTCTACTCTTCCCTGTCTCAGGACACACAGGGACAGTTCTCTACTCTTCTCTGTCTCAGGACACGCAGGGACAGTTCTCTACTCTTCTCTGTCTCAGGACACACAGGGACAGTTCTCTACTCTTCTCTGTCTCAGGACACACAGGGACAGTTCTCTACTTTTCTCTGTCTCAGGACACACAGGGACAGTTCTCTAGTCTTCTATGTCTCAGGACACACAGGGACAGTTCTCTACTCTTCTATGTCTCAGGACACACAGGGACAGTTCTCTACTCTTCTCTGTCTCAGGACACGCAGGGACAGTTCTCTACTCTTCTCTGTCTCAGGACACACAGGGACAGTTCTCTACTCTTCTCTGTCTCAGGACACACAGGGACAGTTCTCTACTTTTCTCTGTCTCAGGACACACAGGGACAGTTCTCTAGTCTTCTATGTCTCAGGACACACAGGGACAGTTCTCTACTCTTCTATGTCTCAGGACACACAGGGACAGTTCTCTACTCTTCTATGTCTCAGGACACACAGGGACAGTTCTCTACTCTTCTCTGTCTCAGGACACACAGGGACAGTTCTCTACTTTTCTCTGTCTCAGGACACACAGGGACAGTTCTCTACTCTTCTCTGTCTCAGGACACACAGGGACAGTTCTCTACTCTTCTCTGTCTCAGGACACACAGGGACAGTTCTCTAGTCTTCTCTGTCTCAGGACACACAGGGACAGTTCTCTACTCTTCTCTGTCTCAGGACACACAGGGACAGTTCTCTACTCTTCTCTGTCTCAGGACACACATGGACAGTTCTCTAGTCTTCTCTGTCTCAGGACACACAGGGACAGTTCTCTACTCTTCCCTGTCTCAGGACACACAGGGACAGTTCTCTACTCTTCTCTGTCTCAGGACACATAGGGACAGTTGTCTACTATTCTCTGTCTCAGGACACACAGGGACAGTTCTCTAGTCTTCTCTGTCTCAGGACACACAGGGACAGTTCTCTACTCTTCTCTGTCTCAGGACACACAGGGACAGTTCTCTACTCTTCTCTGTCTCAGGACACACAGGGACAGTTATCTACTCTTCTCTGTCTCAGGACACACAGGGACAGTTCTCTAGTCTTCTCTGTCTCAGGACACACAGGGACAGTTCTCTACTCTTCTCTGTCACAGGACACACAGGGACAGTTCTCTACTCTTCTCTGTCACAGGACACACAGGGACAGTTCTCTAGTCTTCTCTGTCTCAGGACACACAGGGACAGTTCTCTACTCTTCCCTGTCTCAGGACACACAGGGACAGTTCTCTACTCTTCTCTGTCTCAGGACACGCAGGGACAGTTCTCTACTCTTCTCTGTCTCAGGACACACAGGGACAGTTCTCTACTCTTCTCTGTCTCAGGACACACAGGGACAGTTCTCTACTTTTCTCTGTCTCAGGACACACAGGGACAGTTCTCTAGTCTTCTATGTCTCAGGACACACAGGGACAGTTCTCTACTCTTCTATGTCTCAGGACACACAGGGACAGTTCTCTACTCTTCTCTGTCTCAGGACACACAGGGACAGTTCTCTACTTTTCTCTGTCTCAGGACACACAGGGACAGTTCTCTACTCTTCTCTGTCTCAGGACACACAGGGACAGTTCTCTACTCTTCCCTGTCTCAGGACACACAGGGACAGTTCTCTACTCTTCTCTGTCTCAGGACACACAGGGACAGTTCTCTACTCTTCTCTGTCTCAGGACACACAGGGACAGTTCTCTACTCTTCTCTGTCTCAGGACACACAGGGACAGTTCTCTACTCTTCTCTGTCTCAGGACACACAGGGACAGTTCTCTACTCTTCTCTGTCTCAGGACACACAGGGACAGTTTTCTACTCTTCTCTGTCTCAGGACAAACAGGGACAGTTCTCTACTCTTCTCTGTCTCAGGACACACAGGGACAGTTCTCTACTCTTCTCTGTCTCAGGACACACAGGGACAGTTCTCTAGTCTTCTCTGTCTCAGGACACACAGGGACAGTTCTCTACTCTTCTCTGTCTCAGGACACACAGGGACAGTTCTCTACTCTTCTCTGTCTCAGGACACACATGGACAGTTCTCTAGTCTTCTCTGTCTCAGGACACACAGGGACAGTTCTCTACTCTTCCCTGTCTCAGGACACACAGGGACAGTTCTCTACTCTTCTCTGTCACAGGACACACAGGGACAGTTTTCTACTCTTCTCTGTCTCAGGACAAACAGGGACAGTTCTCTACTCTTCTCTGTCTCAGGACACACAGGGACAGTTCTCTACTCTTCTCTGTCTCAGGACACACAGGGACAGTTCTCTAGTCTTCTCTGTCTCAGGACACACAGGGACAGTTCTCTACTCTTCTCTGTCTCAGGACACACAGGGACAGTTCTCTACTCTTCTCTGTCTCAGGACACACATGGACAGTTCTCTAGTCTTCTCTGTCTCAGGACACACAGGGACAGTTCTCTACTCTTCCCTGTCTCAGGACACACAGGGACAGTTCTCTACTCTTCTCTGTCACAGGACACACAGGGACAGTTCTCTAGTCTTCTCTGTCTCAGGACACACAGGGACAGTTCTCTACTCTTCCCTGTCTCAGGACACACAGGGACAGTTCTCTACTCTTCTCTGTCTCAGGACACGCAGGGACAGTTCTCTACTCTTCTCTGTCTCAGGACACACAGGGACAGTTCTCTACTCTTCTCTGTCTCAGGACACACAGGGACAGTTCTCTACTTTTCTCTGTCTCAGGACACACAGGGACAGTTCTCTAGTCTTCTATGTCTCAGGACACACAGGGACAGTTCTCTACTCTTCTATGTCTCAGGACACACAGGGACAGTTCTCTACTCTTCTCTGTCTCAGGACACGCAGGGACAGTTCTCTACTCTTCTCTGTCTCAGGACACACAGGGACAGTTCTCTACTCTTCTCTGTCTCAGGACACACAGGGACAGTTCTCTACTTTTCTCTGTCTCAGGACACACAGGGACAGTTCTCTAGTCTTCTATGTCTCAGGACACACAGGGACAGTTCTCTACTCTTCTATGTCTCAGGACACACAGGGACAGTTCTCTACTCTTCTATGTCTCAGGACACACAGGGACAGTTCTCTACTCTTCTCTGTCTCAGGACACACAGGGACAGTTCTCTACTTTTCTCTGTCTCAGGACACACAGGGACAGTTCTCTACTCTTCTCTGTCTCAGGACACACAGGGACAGTTCTCTACTCTTCTCTGTCTCAGGACACACAGGGACAGTTCTCTAGTCTTCTCTGTCTCAGGACACACAGGGACAGTTCTCTACTCTTCTCTGTCTCAGGACACACAGGGACAGTTCTCTACTCTTCTCTGTCTCAGGACACACATGGACAGTTCTCTAGTCTTCTCTGTCTCAGGACACACAGGGACAGTTCTCTACTCTTCCCTGTCTCAGGACACACAGGGACAGTTCTCTACTCTTCTCTGTCTCAGGACACATAGGGACAGTTGTCTACTATTCTCTGTCTCAGGACACACAGGGACAGTTCTCTAGTCTTCTCTGTCTCAGGACACACAGGGACAGTTCTCTACTCTTCTCTGTCTCAGGACACACAGGGACAGTTCTCTACTCTTCTCTGTCTCAGGACACACAGGGACAGTTATCTACTCTTCTCTGTCTCAGGACACACAGGGACAGTTCTCTAGTCTTCTCTGTCTCAGGACACACAGGGACAGTTCTCTACTCTTCTCTGTCACAGGACACACAGGGACAGTTCTCTACTCTTCTCTGTCACAGGACACACAGGGACAGTTCTCTAGTCTTCTCTGTCTCAGGACACACAGGGACAGTTCTCTACTCTTCCCTGTCTCAGGACACACAGGGACAGTTCTCTACTCTTCTCTGTCTCAGGACACGCAGGGACAGTTCTCTACTCTTCTCTGTCTCAGGACACACAGGGACAGTTCTCTACTCTTCTCTGTCTCAGGACACACAGGGACAGTTCTCTACTTTTCTCTGTCTCAGGACACACAGGGACAGTTCTCTAGTCTTCTATGTCTCAGGACACACAGGGACAGTTCTCTACTCTTCTATGTCTCAGGACACACAGGGACAGTTCTCTACTCTTCTCTGTCTCAGGACACACAGGGACAGTTCTCTACTTTTCTCTGTCTCAGGACACACAGGGACAGTTCTCTACTCTTCTCTGTCTCAGGACACACAGGGACAGTTCTCTACTCTTCCCTGTCTCAGGACACACAGGGACAGTTCTCTACTCTTCTCTGTCTCAGGACACACAGGGACAGTTCTCTACTCTTCTCTGTCTCAGGACACACAGGGACAGTTCTCTACTCTTCTCTGTCTCAGGACACACAGGGACAGTTCTCTACTCTTCTCTGTCTCAGGACACACAGGGACAGTTCTCTACTCTTCTCTGTCTCAGGACACACAGGGACAGTTTTCTACTCTTCTCTGTCTCAGGACAAACAGGGACAGTTCTCTACTCTTCTCTGTCTCAGGACACACAGGGACAGTTCTCTACTCTTCTCTGTCTCAGGACACACAGGGACAGTTCTCTAGTCTTCTCTGTCTCAGGACACACAGGGACAGTTCTCTACTCTTCTCTGTCTCAGGACACACAGGGACAGTTCTCTACTCTTCTCTGTCTCAGGACACACATGGACAGTTCTCTAGTCTTCTCTGTCTCAGGACACACAGGGACAGTTCTCTACTCTTCCCTGTCTCAGGACACACAGGGACAGTTCTCTACTCTTCTCTGTCACAGGACACACAGGGACAGTTTTCTACTCTTCTCTGTCTCAGGACAAACAGGGACAGTTCTCTACTCTTCTCTGTCTCAGGACACACAGGGACAGTTCTCTACTCTTCTCTGTCTCAGGACACACAGGGACAGTTCTCTAGTCTTCTCTGTCTCAGGACACACAGGGACAGTTCTCTACTCTTCTCTGTCTCAGGACACACAGGGACAGTTCTCTACTCTTCTCTGTCTCAGGACACACATGGACAGTTCTCTAGTCTTCTCTGTCTCAGGACACACAGGGACAGTTCTCTACTCTTCCCTGTCTCAGGACACACAGGGACAGTTCTCTACTCTTCTCTGTCACAGGACACACAGGGACAGTTCTCTAGTCTTCTCTGTCTCAGGACACACAGGGACAGTTCTCTACTCTTCCCTGTCTCAGGACACACAGGGACAGTTCTCTACTCTTCTCTGTCTCAGGACACGCAGGGACAGTTCTCTACTCTTCTCTGTCTCAGGACACACAGGGACAGTTCTCTACTCTTCTCTGTCTCAGGACACACAGGGACAGTTCTCTACTTTTCTCTGTCTCAGGACACACAGGGACA
>NC_048579.1:64759384-64804384 GCF_013265735.2 Oncorhynchus mykiss
ATAGTAACACTAGACTGGAGGTATCATATAGTAACACTAGACTGGAGGTATCATATAGTAACACTAGACTGGAGGTATCAAATAGTAACACTAGACTGGAGGTATCATATGGTAACACTAGACTGGAGGTATCATATGGTAACACTAGACTGGAGGTATCATATAGTAACACTAGACTGGAGGTATCATATGGTAACACTAGACTGGAGGTATCATATGGTAACACTAGACTGGAGGTATCATATAGTAACACTAGACTGGAGGTATCATATGGTAACACTAGACTGGAGGTATCATATAGTAACACTAGACTGGAGGTATCATATAGTAACACTAGACTGGATGTATCATATGGTAACACTAGACTGGAGGTATCATATAGTAACACTAGACTGGAGGTATCATATGGTAACACTAGACTGGAGGTATCATATAGTAACACTAGACTGGAGGTATCATATAGTAACACTAGACTGGAGGTATCATATGGTAACACTAGACTGGAGGTGCCCTACAGTAGATCTCTGTTGACCGTGGGACTTTGTCTCTGTCTATGCTGTGTTTGTCTCCAAGCACTGTCTCTCTGTGTGAAAGCACACGTTTCACAGTTAGGATGGCGTTCTGACTAAGAGCTGGGTTCATAGCTGGGCTCCATACCACTCGTTTTATTCATTGGTTCATTTGAGTGAATTTGAATATTTGCTGTATTGATATAGGTCTTCCATCTCACACACTGAGACATGAGGACCGCTAGACGCTACTGAAATAGAATGTTCTAGATCAGAATGTTCTGGACCCCTGTCAGTCATTGGGTCCCTGGCTGGCATTCCGGAAGCCAAATAGCCACTGGGCCCTCAGGGGCACATAGATCTTTTCCATAGGATGCCACCCAAGCATTTCTTCCATTGACTGTACAGTAATACTGCTGCCACATAGCTGGCAGACCACTGAATGTATAGAAATCAAATGCTCTTTATGTCCCTTTGACGGTCACTGTGATGTCCTGTAGCAATGCCACAAAACCAGTGACACTGTCAACACTGGTGGACCAGCAGGTCCTTCCTGCTGTAGATACAGCTCCAGTGGAGGATGTTTATATCTGTATCACAGACCACAGCCAATCAGACCACAGCCAATCAGACTACAGCCAATCCATGTGGATCCTCTCCTCTCCTCTCCTCTCCTCTCCTCTCCTCTCATCTCCCCATCTCTCCTCTCCACTCCTCTTCTCTCCTCTCCCCTTCTCTCCTCTCCTCTCCTCTCCCCTTCTCTCCTCTCCTCTCATCTCCCCTTCTCTCCTGTCCTCTCACCTCCCCTTCTCTCCTCTCATCTCCTCTCCTCCTCTCTCCTCTCCTCTTCTCTCCCCTCCTCTCCTCTCCCCTTCTCTCCCCTCCTCTCCTCTCCTCTCCCCTTCTCTACTCTCCCCTTCTCTCCTCTCCTCTCCTCTCCTCTCCCCTTCTCTCCTCTCATCTCCCCTTCTCTCCTCTAATCTCCTCTCCTCCTCTCTCCTCTCCTCTCCCCTTCTCTCCTCTCCCCTTCTCTTCTCTCCTCTCCTCTCCCCTTCTCTTCGCTCCTCTCCCCTTCTCTCCTCTCCTCTCCCCTTCTCTTCTCTCCTCTCCCCTTCTCTCCTCTCCTCTCCCCTCCTCTTCTCTCCTCTCCCCTTCTCTCCTCTCACCTTCTCTCCTCTCCTCTCCCCTTCTCTCTTCTCATCTCCTCTCCTCTCCTCCTCTCTCCTCTCCTCTCCCCTTCTCTCCTCTCCTCTCCCCTTCTCTTCTCTCCTCTCCCCTTCTCTCCTCTCCTCTCCCCTCCTCTTCTCTCCTCTCCCCTTCTCTCCTCTCACCTTCTCTCCTCTCCCCTACTCTCTTCTCATCTCCTCTCCTCTCCTCCTCTCTCCTCTCCTCTCCCCTTCTCTCCTCTCCTCTTCTTTCCCCTCCTCTCCTCTCCCCTTCTCTCCCCTCCTCTTCTCTCCTCTCCCCTTCTCTACTCTCCCCTCCTCTTCTCTCCTCTCCCATTCTCTCCTCTCCTCTCCTCTCCCCTCCCCTTCTCTACTCTCCCCTTCTCTACTCTCCCCTTCTCTCCTCTCCTCTCCTCTTCCCTTCTCTCCTCTCATCTCCCCTTCTCTTCTCTCATCTCCTCTCCTCTCCTCCTCTCTCCTCTCCTCTCCCCTTCTCTCCTCTCCTCTCCCCTTCTCTTCTCTCCTCTCCTCTCCCCTTCTCTTCGCTCCTCTCCCCTTCTCTCCTCTTCTCTCCCCTTCTCTTCTCTCCTCTCCCCTTCTCTCCTCTCCTCTCCCCTCTTCTCTCCTCTCCCCTTCTCTCCTCTCCCCTTCTCTCCTCTCCTCTCCCCTTCTCTCCTCTCATCTCCTCTCCTCTCCTCCTCTCTCCTCTCCTCTCCCCTTCTCTCCTCTCCTCTTCTCTCCCCTCCTCTCCTCTCCCCTTCTCTCCCCTCCTCTCCTCTCCCCTTCTCTACTCTCCTCTCCCCGCCTCTCCTCTCCTCTACTCTCCCCTCCTCTTCTCTTCCCTCCTCTCCTCTCCTCTCCTCTCTCTCCTCTCCCCTCTCCCCTTCTCTTCTCTCCTCCCCTCTCCCCTTCTCTCCTCTCCTCTCTCCTTCTCTCCTCTCTTCTCCCCTTCTCTTCTCTCCTCTCCTCTCCCCTATCTCTCCTCTCCCCTTCTCTTCTCTCCTCTCCTCTCCCCTTCTCTTTGCTCCTCTCCCCGTCTCTCCTCTCCCCTTCTCTTCTCTCCTCTCCCCTTCTCTCCTCTCCTCTCCCCTCCTCTTCTCTCCTCTCCCCTTCTCTCCTCTCCCCTTCTCTCCTCTCCCCTTCTCTCCTCTCCTCTCCTCTCCCCTTCTCTTCTCTCCTCTCCCCTTCTCTTCTCTCCTCTCCCTCCCCTTTTCTCCTCTCCCCTTCTCTTCTCTCCTCTCCCCTTCTCTCCTCTCATCTCCTCTCCTCCTCTCTCCTCTCCTCTCCCCTTCTCTCCTCTCCTCTCCCCTTCTCTTCTCTCCTCTCCTCTCCCCTTCTCTTCGCTCCTCTCCCCTTCTCTCCTCTCCTCTCCCCTTCTCTTCTCTCCTCTCCCCTTCTCTCCTCTCCTCTCCCCTCCTCTTCTCTCCTCTCCCCTTCTCTCCTCTCCTCTCCCCTTCTCTCTTCTCATCTCCTCTCCTCTCCTCCTCTCTCCTCTCCTCTCCCCTTCTCTCCTCTCCTCTTCTTTCCCCTCCTCTCCTCTCCCCTTCTCTCCCCTCCTCTTCTCTCCTCTCCCCTTCTCTACTCTCCCCTCCTCTTCTCTCCTCTCCCATTCTCTCCTCTCCTCTCCTCTCCCCTCCCCTTCTCTACTCTCCCCTTCTCTACTCTCCCCTTCTCTCCTCTCCTCTCCTCTCCCCTTCTCTCCTCTCATCTCCCCTTCTCTTCTCTCATCTCCTCTCCTCTCCTCCTCTCTCCTCTCCTCTCCCCTTCTCTCCTCTCCTCTCCCCTTCTCTTCTCTCCTCTCCTCTCCCCTTCTCTTCGCTCCTCTCCCCTTCTCTCCTCTTCTCTCCCCTTCTCTTCTCTCCTCTCCCCTTCTCTTCTCTCCTCTCCCCTCTTCTCTCCTCTCCCCTTCTCTCCTCTCCCCTTCTCTCCTCTCCTCTCCCCTTCTCTCCTCTCATCTCCTCTCCTCTCCTCCTCTCTCCTCTCCTCTCCCCTTCTCTCCTCTCCTCTTCTCTCCCCTCCTCTCCTCTCCCCTTCTCTCCCCTCCTCTCCTCTCCCCTTCTCTACTCTCCTCTCCCCTCCTCTCCTCTCCTCTACTCTCCCCTCCTCTTCTCTTCCCTCCTCTCCTCTCCTCTCCTCTCTCTCCTCTCCCCTCTCCCCTTCTCTTCTCTCCTCCCCTCTCCCCTTCTCTCCTCTCCTCTCTCCTTCTCTCCTCTCTTCTCCCCTTCTCTTCTCTCCTCTCCTCTCCCCTATCTCTCCTCTCCCCTTCTCTTCTCTCCTCTCCTCTCCCCTTCTCTTTGCTCCTCTCCCCGTCTCTCCTCTCCCCTTCTCTTCTCTCCTCTCCCCTTCTCTCCTCTCCTCTCCCCTTCTCTCCTCTCCCCTTCTCTCCTCTCCCCTTCTCTCCTCTCCTCTCCTCTCCCCTTCTCTTCTCTCCTCTCCCCTTCTCTTCTCTCCTCTCCCTCCCCTTTTCTCCTCTCCCCTTCTCTCCTCTCCTCTCCTCTCCCCTTCTCTTCTCTCCTCTCCTCTCCCCTTCTCTTCTCTCCTCTCCTCTCCCATTCTCTCCTCTCCTCTCCTCTCCTCTCCTCTCCTCTCTGCTTAGAATGTCAGAGAGTGTGTGTTGCAAATGGCAGCCTATTTCCTATTGTGGACTACTTTTGACCAGTGAAAGTAGTGCACTATATAGGGAACAGTGTAATTTAAGATGGAGGATGATTTGTTTTCCGCGAGCATATTGGATGACTGTCATTTATATTCCATTCACCCAGTTCAATGGGACAGCGATAGGTTTAGGCTACTACATGATACTTGAATTTTCCCTGTCATTAGTCCAACATTTGCAAATTTAGTTATTTAGTTATTATTTAGTTATTGAGTTATTATATAGTTATTTAGTTATTATATAGTTATTTCGTTATTATATAGTTATTTAGTTATTATATAGTTATTTAGTTATTATATAGTTATTTGGTTATTATATAGTTATTGAGTTATTATATAGTTATTGAGTTATTATATAGCTATTTAGTTATTATATAGTTATTTAGTTATTATATAGTTATTTAGTTATTATTTAGTTATTATATAGTTATGTAGTTATTATTTAGTTATTATATAGTTATGTAGTTATTATATAGTTATTTAGTTATTATTTAGTTATTATATAGTTATTTAGTTATTATTTAGTTATTATATAGTTATGTAGTTATTATATAGTTATTTAGTTATTATATAGTTATTTAGTTATTATTTAGTTATTATATAGTTATGTAGTTATTATATAGTTATTTAGTTATTATTTAGTTATTATATAGTTATTTAGTTATTATGTAGGTATTTAGTTATTATTTAGTTATTATATAGTTATTTAGTTATTTAGTTATTATATAGTTATTTAGTTATTATATAGTTATTTAGTTATTATATAGTTATTTAGTTATTATGTAGTTATTTAGTTATTATATAGTTATTGAGTTATTATGTAGTTATTTAGTTATTATATAGTTATTTAGTTATTATATAGTTATGTAGTTATTATATAGTTATATAGTTATTTAGTTATTATATAGTTATTTAGTTATTATATAGTTATTTAGTTATTATATAGTTATTGAATGTTTATCCCCGTTTTATTCAGTTTGCTTTCGTTTAAGAAACCTTTTTTTCAACAGAATCGGCAGAATGAATACACCCCCGATCACTCGTAAACACAATTCCCTTTCATAGCAGCCACGTTGTATTCCTTCTCGCATCTATATATGCACTCTCCTCCTCTCACCTTGTCCCTTCGCTTGTGGACTTCAATGCACAACACATCAGCTGTATGTGACCGGCAAACCGCTACACACAACCTATTAGCTAAAGTAACGTCATAGTCAGCATAGCTAATAGATCTGACGCGTTAGTAAACCCTCTACAGTCGTGTAGTAATGTTGCAGTGCACAGTCCGTAGGTAGTTAGACCAGGGGGCCCCACTGGCAATAAATGAGTCAAACCAAAAGCTTACCTTGACTTGGAAGAGTTCCAGTGTTGTGTTGGAAAGTCATAGCCAGCTAGTTAACATAGCATCCCTCTGTTATAGCCAGCTAGCTAACATAGCATCCCTCTGTTATAGCCAGCTAGCTAACATAGCATCCCTCTGTTATAGCCAGCTAGCTAACATAGCATCCCTCTGTTATAGCCAGCTAGCTAACATAGCATCCCTCTGTTATAGCCAGCTAGCTAACATAGCATTCCTCTGTTATAGCCAGCTAGCTAACATAGCATCCCTCTGTTATAGCCAGCTAGCTAACATAGCATCCCTCTGTTATAGCCAGCTAGCTAACATAGCATCCCTCTGTTATAGCCAGCTAGCTAACATAGCATCCCTCTGTTATAGCCAGCTAGCTAACATAGCATCCCTCTGTTATAGCCAGCTAGCTAACATAGCATCCCTCTGTTATAGCCAGCTAGCTAACATAGCATCCCTCTGTTATAGCCAGCTAGCTAACATAGCATCCCTCTGTTATAGCCAGCTAGCTAACATAGCATCCCTCTGTTATAGCCAGCTAGATAACATAGCATCCCTCTGTTATAGCCAGCTAGCTAACATAGCATCCCTCTGTTTGAGCAGTGTGTTTCAGTAGGCTAAACTAGCTAGCTGCATTTGCTAACTAAGTAAGTGAAACTGAAAAAAAAATGACAATCTCTCTCTCTCTTGCTTCTCCTTCATTTTGGAAGAAATTAATTTGTTCATTAACTGTTCAACTATGGTCTTACTCTCTCTTTGAGTCAACTACTCACCACCTGTCTTCAAATGAGGAAAACAAAACATTCACCCTTTGCTGCTATTTCTGTCATGTCTACGCATACAGTTTGATGTACCACAGAACACAGAACACAGAACCCAGAACACAGAACACAGAACCCAGAACACAGAACCCAGAACACAGAACCCAGAACCCAGAACCCAGAACACAGAACCCAGAACCCAGAACACAGAACTCAGAACACAGAACCCAGAACACAGAACACAGAACCCAGAACACAGAACACAGAACACAGAACCCAGAACACAGAACCCAGAACACAGAACCCAGAACCCAGAACACAGAACACAGAACACAGAACCCAGAACACAGAACACAGAACACAGAACACAGAACACACTGCAGCTGACACTGCAACTCAAAGCTGCATGGCCAGCACAGCATTCCGTTGTAAATGAATGTAATTCTGGTGTACCAAAACGCAAACACTCTGTAGGTGTGATTGAGGCATTACACTGACATTGCACCTGGCTAGATAGTTATTGCATCGATAGAGCTCAGGAGAAAATGTATTTTTCATGCCTGGGAGCTTGATGTGCGGTTTGTGCTGAAGTGCGCCCCCATGTGGCAGCTATAAGGAATAGCGGGTTACTACTGTAAAACCACATTGAAATGTACTGTAGGTCTGAACAGGTTATGTTACTATGTAAAGTGTATATAAGACAGTGCCTTGAGCATGAATTAGTCCTTGATTCATTCACAGCAGTTCAAGTCTTATAAAAGATGTGTGATGTAGAGACCACTGCAAAACATGTTTTCACTTCTGCAAGGAGAGACCAGAACAGACCAGAACAGACCAGAACAGACCAGACCAGACCAGACCAGAACAGAACAGACCAGACCAGACCAGACCAGAACAGACCAGAACAGACCAGACCAGACCAGAACAGACCAGACCAGACCAGACCAGACCAGAACAGACCAGACCAGAACAGACCAGAACAGACCAGACCAGACCAGACCAGACCAGAACAGACCAGAACAGACCAGACCAGACCAGAACAGACCAGACCAGACCAGAACAGACCAGACCAGACCAGACCAGAACAGAACAGACCAGACCAGACCAGACCAGAACAGACCAGACCAGACCAGACCAGACCAGACCAGAACAGAACAGACCAGACCAGACCAGACCAGACCAGAACAGACCAGACCAGACCAGACCAGACCAGACCAGACCAGAACAGACCAGACCAGACCAGACCAGACCAGAACAGACCAGACCAGACCAGACCAGACCAGACCAGACCAGACCAGAACAGAACAGACCAGACCAGACCAGAACAGACCAGACCAGAACAGACCAGAACAGACCAGAACAGACCAGACCAGACCAGAACAGACCAGACCAGACCAGACCAGAACAGACCAGACCAGACCAGACCAGAACAGACCAGAACAGACCAGACCAGACCAGACCAGAACAGACCAGAACAGACCAGAACAGAACAGAACAGAACAGACCAGACCAGAACAGACCAGACCAGACCAGAACAGAACAGACCAGACCAGAACAGAACAGACCAGAACAGAACAGAACAGACCAGAACAGACCAGACCAGACCAAACCAGACTACAATCTGTTGTGATATTTACTGGCATTATTTCAAATAATGACAATTCAATTGTTAGATGCATTTTGTTGTTAGGAAATAGAAGAGAGCAGATACTTTGACAAAGGGGACCCAGATGATGTCACATTGTATTCTTCATAATCAGCAATGTGGGATTTTCATTTTGTTCTCAAAGTTTAGTTTTCACAATCAGTTGCAGATCTGAGAAAGAAGAAGAATCTAACTGAAGACTAATAAGTCATGCGTTTCCTGTATTTCCTCTCACGTCGTCCCAGAGTACGACTGTACGTCATAGAACCAGAAAGAGAAGAAGAACCTGTTTTCTAAGAGAAGAGCAAAAAGCCTGTGAAGCTGGTGAGGTGAGGCCCGGTCATCGAAGACATGGTGTCCTGCTGCAGGGTGACCTCAGACTGTATCTCCTTCTTCCTGCTGCAGGGTGACCTCAGACTGTATCTCCTTCTTCCAGCTGCAGGGTGACCTCAGACTGTATCTCCTTCTTCCAGCTGCAGGGTGACCTCAGACTGTATCTCCTTCTTCCAGCTGCAGGGTGACCTCAGACTGTATCTCCTTCTTCCAGCTGCAGGGTGACCTCAGACTGTATCTCCTTCTTCCAGCTGCAGGGTGACCTCAGACTGTATCTCCTTCTTCCAGCTGCAGGGTGACCTCAGACTGTATCTCCTTCCAACTGCAGGGTGACCTCAGACTGCATCTCCTTCCAACTGCAGGGTGACCTCAGACTGTATCTCCTTCCAACTGCAGGGTGACCTCAGACTGTATCTCATTCCAACTGCAGGGTGACCTCAGACATTATCTCCTTCCAACTGCAGGGTGACCTCAGACTGTATCTCCTTCCAACTGCAGGGTGACCTCAGACTGTATCTCCTTCCTGCTGCAGGGTGAACTCAGACTGTATCTCCTTCCTGCTGCAGGGTGAACTCAGACTGTATCTCCTTCCTGCTGCAGGGTGAACTCAGACTGTATCTCCTTCCTGCTGCAGGGTGAACTCAGACTGTATCTCCTTCCTGCTGCAGGGTGAACTCAGACTGTATCTCCTTCCTGCTGCAGGGTGAACTCAGACTGTATCTCCTTCCTGCTGCAGGGTGAACTCAGACTGTATCTCCTTCCTGCTGCAGGGTGACCTCAGACTGTATCTCCTTCCTGCTGCAGGGTGAACTCAGACTGTATCTCCTTCCTGCTGCAGGGTGAACTCAGACTGTATCTCCTTCCTGCTGCAGGGTGACCTCAGACTGTATCTCCTTCCTGCTGCAGGGTGACCTCAGACTGTATCTCCTTCCTGCTGCAGGGTGAACTCAGACTGTATCTCCTTCCTGCTGCAGGGTGAACTTAGACTGTATCTCCTTCCTGCTGCAGGGTGACCTCAGACTGTATCTCCTTCCAACTGCAGGGTGATCTCAGACTGTATCTCCTTCCTGCTGCAGGGTGACCTCAGACTGTATCTCCTTCCTGCTGCAGGGTGACTCAGACTGTATCTCCTTCCTGCTGCAGGGTGACCTCAGACTGTATCTCCTTCCTGCTGCAGGGTGAACTCAGACTGTATCTCCTTCCTGCTGCAGGGTGAACTCAGACTGTATCTCCTTCCTGCTGCAGGGTGACACCATTGGAAACCCCTTGTCCTCTCCATCTGCTTCATCACCATCGGTCACAGTCACCATTACATGTCCATTTCTATACAGCGACACTCGGTGTATGTGAAGTAGTAGACTCCATTAACCGGTGTTCTGAAGATAAGGTCCGTCAGAGGCACAGCTGCAGAGGACGAACAGCAGAGCTACTACAGTGCTCATCTTTTCAGATCGATTGTGGCATCCTTTGGTATCAAACACCCAGACTCATTACTTATAAACGTGAATAGTTCATCATTTATTTAATCATTTACGTGTAAAGCAATTAGGTGCTGCATGTTCTGATCTTCACAGTTCACACTGCTAATAAATGATAGATAACATTAACTTCAATTTGTCCTGCCAGTAAATCACAGTCAATCCATTAGATTTAAAAAAATTAACACGCAATAGGCCTAATCAATTCATAAATATCACACTCGTTTTAATGTAATATAACCTACTTGATCTCTACAGCGTCAGATTTTTTTCTCCATCAGCCTAGGTGTAATTATTACATGATGCCACTGGAGGGAAGTGGTTAGCCTCTATAACAGCCTACTCTGCTGTTGTATTCTATGCTGGGATTCGGGACTGATTGTGGTGACTGTTAGATAAACAGGGAAATGGTTACCATGTCAATTTAACCAGCAGAGGGCGCTGTTAACCCCAAAACAGGAATATTGCTTCATAATAAAATTGCCTTCAATAAATAATTATTTATAATCCGGCTATTTTGACTGTCTGCTCATATAGTCCTGCAAACAAATGCAACCAATCGGGAGAGGTGTAAGGTATGAGATGTGTTTGTGGAGGTGAAACACTAATAGCACTCTAAAACGATTTATCACCCTTAAGGGAATTTGAAAGACATTGAGAATTAGGTGTCCTATTGGGTGACCCAAAAACGTTAATTAATTCATTAATTTTTCTCCACTGAAACCAACGTCAAAGGGGTCAAGCACAGGGAAACTAATGGTCTACAAGTAGACCTATTGCACCCTAGTACACATTCAAACAACATAACACTACAACCTAAGCACTGGATGTATATTGCAGGCAGTCAAGACACTTTACAGGAGGGGAGGGCGGTCGGTCTAGGATGGAAGGCGACCGCGGGCGCGTGAAAAGTTGATGGTTGGGGTGCAGGCCTAGGGGTTTGGGGAAAGATGAAAGGCGCGACGACAGTGGCATTATCATGCAGAGACCGGTCGGAAATCGAGTGGCGTCTCTCTCGCGCCAGTCAAGGCCCTATATATGTCCACTGACTGTCTGGTCTATGGAACGGAGACCAGTAAAGAGGAAAGGAAGACCTGGGGAAATAGCTGGTTAAGCTGCTTGGCTGGACCCCTATGCGTCCTGCATGTGCCATGAGCAGAGCTACAATGCTCTTCGTTTATTTCATTTTCTGTGAACATAAATGGAAATGTTTCTAGTTTTTTTTTTTTAAAGATAGGTTTATGACATTCGAATACTATGTTATATTTTTACACAGTGCAAAGTAAAAACTTCCCTTTCCGAGTTTGATGGGTTTTTTTCCGGTTGTTACTGAATTCGATTCGTTTTATTGCTCCTCATAACACGTTTTTATGTTGCTTTATTTGATTTAACCTTTATTTAACTTGGCAAATCAGTTAAGAACAAATTATTATTTTCAATAACGGCCAACCCCGGCAAAAACCCGGACGACGCTGGGCCAATTGTGCGCTGCCCAATGGGACTCCCAATCACGGCCGGTTGTCATGCAGCCTGGAACAATACGCAAACGTGTGCAGCTATGCGCATATGGTTCAACATATCTCTAAAGCCGTATTTGTAGTAGTTCGGCTTTGGACTATTTTATTATCGAGGACTCTGATTTGGGCGACTTTAGAAAGTGGAAGGACTTTAGATCAGAGGTTCCCATTCCAGCATGGCGTTTTACTTTGTCTTGGCGAACATTTGAAATAAGGAAAGCTCGCTCCAACACGCCTTTTCTTTAGAGGAGCTAGTCTTCAGAGCTCAATGTGTGGCCGGCTTTATTTTCTTATCCAAAGGAGGATTAAGGTTTTCGAAGCACTCGCGTTTATTCAAACAAATCATCAAGTCGAAGTAAAAGGGGGATTTAACGCACATGAACTTTGATGGAATTGTGAAATTTTCCAAAACGTTAACTCCATTAATCTCTCTCTTGCACGCACGCATGCACACACACACACACACACACACACACACACACACACACACACACACACACACACACACACACACACACACACACACACACACAGGTATGTCTTACTAACTTGTAAGGACCTTCTGGGTACCAACAATTAATTCCCATTCAAAATCCTATTTTCCCTAACCTTAACCCCTAAACCTAACCTTAACCCCTAAACCTAACCTTAACCCTAAACCTAACCTTAACCCTAAACCTAACCCTAAAGGACCGGCAAAAGGTTTGCTATTCTTGTGAGGACTTCTGGTACTCACAAGTATAATAAAACGTGTACACACACACACACACACACACACATGCAGTTTTAAATATGTGTTTGTATTGGTGCCATGTCGTTTATTTTTTTTATACCAATAAAAAATAAATGACAATTATATTACGATTATTTAATAGTGCTTAAAAATCCTTATTGGGTTTGTTTAAATTGGGTTCCTCTGGTATTCTAGTAACAGCAGAATGCTCATTGTACACACCGGGAAGGGCTTTGGTGTTGAGATGTTGCTCTTTAGTGCGCAACTTGTGCAGAATCAGGTCTGAGTCACAAAAATGACTGTTTGCTACGTACACTGTTGTCTCTCTCTCTCTATTTCAATTCAAAGGTTTCTCTCAATTCACTTCTCTCTCTCCATTTCAATACAAGGGTTTCACTTCTCTCTCTCTATTTCAATTCAAGGGTTTCTCTCAATTCACTTCTCTCTCTATTTCAATTCAAGGGTTTCTCTCACTTCTCTCTCTCCATGACCCTCCGGTGGTCTCCGGCTTGCGCAATGACACCCCCCCCCCCCCCCCCCCCCCTCTGTTATTATCTATGCATAGTTATGTTACTCCTACCTACATGTACATATTACCTCCATTACCTCGACTAACCGGTACCCCGGCACATTGACTCGGTACCGGTACCTCCTTACTGTATATAGCCTCCACATTGACTCGGTACCCCCGTACTGTATATAGCCTCCACATTGACTCGGTACCGGTACCCCCTGTATATAGCCTCCACATTGACTCGGTACCCCGTACTGTATATAGCCTCCACATTGACTCTGTACCGGTACCACCTGCTGTATATAGCCTCCACATTGACTCTGTACCGGTACCACCTGTATATAGCCTCCACATTGACTCGGTACCGTACCCCTGTACTGTATATAGCCTCCACATTGACTCGGTACCGTACTGTATATAGCCTCCACATTGACTCGGTACCGTACTGTATATAGCCTCCACATTGACTCGGTACCGTACCCCTGTACTGTATATAGCCTCCACATTGACTCGGTACCGTACCCCTGTACTGTATATAGCCTCCACATTGACTCGGTACCGTACTGTATATAGCCTCCACATTGACTCGGTACCGTACCCCTGTACTGTATATAGCCTCCACATTGACTCGGTACCGTACCCCTGTACTGTATATAGCCTCCACATTGACTCGGTACCGTACCCCTGTACTGTATATAGCCTCCACATTGACTCGGTACCGTACTGTATATAGCCTCCACATTGACTCGGTACCGTACTGTATATAGCCTCCACATTGACTCGGTACCGTACTGTATATAGCCTCCACATTGACTCGGTACCGTACTGTATATAGCCTCCACATTGACTCGGTACCGTACTGTATATAGCCTCCACATTGACTCGGTACCGTACCCCTGTACTGTATATAGCCTCCACATTGACTCGGTACCGTACTGTATATAGCCTCCACATTGACTCGGTACCGTACTGTATATAGCCTCCACATTGACTCGGTACCGTACCCCTGTACTGTATATAGCCTCCACATTGACTCGGTACCGTACCCCTGTACTGTATATAGCCTCCACATTGACTCGGTACCGTACCCCTGTACTGTATATAGCCTCCACATTGACTCGGTACCGTACCCCTGTACTGTATATAACCTCCACATTGACTCGGTACCGTACCCCTGTACTGTATATAGCCTCCACATTGACTCGGTACCGTACCCCCGTACTGTATATAGCCTCCACATTGACTCGGTACCGTACCCCTGTACTGTATATAGCCTCCACATTGACTCGGTACCGTACCCCCGTACTGTATATAGCCTCCACATTGACTCTGTACCGTACCCCTGTACTGTATATAGCCTCCACATTGACTCGGTACCGTACCCCTGTACTGTATATAGCCTCCACATTGACTCGGTACCGTACCCCTGTACTGTATATAGCCTCCACATTGACTCGGTACCGTACCCCCGTACTGTATATAGCCTCCACATTGACTCGGTACCGTACCCCTGTACTGTATATAGCCTCCACATTGACTCGGTACCGTACCCCTGTACTGTATATAGCCTCCACATTGACTCGGTACCGTACCCCTGTACTGTATATAGCCTCCACATTGACTCGGTACCGGTACCCCGTACTGTATATAGCCTCCACATTGACTCGGTACCGTACTGTATATAGCCTCCACATTGACTCGGTACCGTACCCCCTGTATATAGCCTCCACATTGACTCGGTACCGTACCCCTGTACTGTATATAGCCTCCACATTGACTCGGTACCGTACCCCTGTACTGTATATAGCCTCCACATTGACTCGGTACCGTACCCCTGTACTGTATATAGCCTCCACATTGACTCGGTACCGTACTGTATATAGCCTCCACATTGACTCGGTACCGTACCCCTGTACTGTATATAGCCTCCACATTGACTCGGTACCGTACCCCTGTACTGTATATAGCCTCCACATTGACTCGGTACCGTACCCCCGTACTGTATATAGCCTCCACATTGACTCGGTACCGTACCCCTGTACTGTATATAGCCTCCACATTGACTCGGTACCGTACCCCTGTACTGTATATAGCCTCCACATTGACTCGGTACCGTACCCCTGTACTGTATATAGCCTCCACATTGACTCGGTACCGTACCCCTGTACTGTATATAGCCTCCACATTGACTCGGTACCGGTACCCCGTACTGTATATAGCCTCCACATTGACTCGGTACCGTACTGTATATAACCTCCACATTGACTCGGTACCGTACCCCCTGTATATAGCCTCCACATTGACTCGGTACCGTACCCCCGTACTGTATATAGCCTCCACATTGACTCGGTACCGTACCCCTGTACTGTATATAGCCTCCACATTGACTCGGTACCGTACCCCTGTACTGTATATAGCCTCCACATTGACTCGGTACCGTACCCCTGTACTGTATATAGCCTCCACATTGACTCGGTACCGGTACCCCGTACTGTATATAGCCTCCACATTGACTCGGTACCGTACTGTATATAGCCTCCACATTGACTCGGTACCGTACCCCCTGTATATAGCCTCCACATTGACTCGGTACCGTACCCCTGTACTGTATATAGCCTCCACATTGACTCGGTACCGTACCCCTGTACTGTATATAGCCTCCACATTGACTCGGTACCGTACCCCTGTACTGTATATAGCCTCCACATTGACTCGGTACCGTACTGTATATAGCCTCCACATTGACTCGGTACCGTACCCCTGTACTGTATATAGCCTCCACATTGACTCGGTACCGTACCCCTGTACTGTATATAGCCTCCACATTGACTCGGTACCGTACCCCCGTACTGTATATAGCCTCCACATTGACTCGGTACCGTACCCCTGTACTGTATATAGCCTCCACATTGACTCGGTACCGTACCCCTGTACTGTATATAGCCTCCACATTGACTCGGTACCGTACCCCTGTACTGTATATAGCCTCCACATTGACTCGGTACCGTACCCCTGTACTGTATATAGCCTCCACATTGACTCGGTACCGGTACCCCGTACTGTATATAGCCTCCACATTGACTCGGTACCGTACTGTATATAACCTCCACATTGACTCGGTACCGTACCCCCTGTATATAGCCTCCACATTGACTCGGTACCGTACCCCCGTACTGTATATAGCCTCCACATTGACTCGGTACCGTACCCCTGTACTGTATATAGCCTCCACATTGACTCGGTACCGTACCCCTGTACTGTATATAGCCTCCACATTGACTCGGTACCGTACTGTATATAGCCTCCACATTGACTCGGTACCGTACCCCTGTACTGTATATAGCCTCCACATTGACTCGGTACCGTACCCCTGTACTGTATATAGCCTCCACATTGACTCGGTACCGTACTGTATATAGCCTCCACATTGACTCGGTACCGTACTGTATATAGCCTCCACATTGACTCGGTACCGTACCCCTGTACTGTATATAGCCTCCACATTGACTCGGTACCGTACCCCTGTACTGTATATAGCCTCCACATTGACTCGGTACCGTACCCCCGTACTGTATATAGCCTCCACATTGACTCGGTACCGTACCCCTGTACTGTATATAGCCTCCACATTGACTCGGTACCGTACCCCTGTACTGTATATAGCCTCCATATTGACTCGGTACCGTACCCCTGTACTGTATATAGCCTCCACATTGACTCGGTACCGTACCCCTGTACTGTATATAGCCTCCACATTGACTCTGTACCGTACTGTATATAGCCTCCACATTGACTCGGTACCGTACCCCTGTACTGTATATAGCCTCCACATTGACTCGGTACCGTACTGTATATAGCCTCCACATTGACTCGGTACCGTACTGTATATAGCCTCCACATTGACTCGGTACCGTACCCCTGTACTGTATATAGCCTCCACATTGACTCGGTACCGTACCCCTGTACTGTATATAGCCTCCACATTGACTCGGTACCGTACCCCTGTACTGTATATAGCCTCCACACTGACTCGGTACCGTACCCCTGTACTGTATATAGCCTCCACACTGACTCGGTACCGTACCCCTGTACTGTATATAGCCTCCACACTGACTCGGTACCGTACCCCTGTACTGTATATAGCCTCCGTACCCCTGTACTGTATATAGCCTCCGTACCCCTGTACTGTATATAGCCTCCGTACCCCTGTACTGTATATAGCCTCCGTACCCCTGTACTGTATATAGCCTCGTTATTGTTACTTTATTCTGTTGTTTTTTTATTACTTTAGTTTGTTTCGTAAATGCTTTCTTAAACACTATTTTCTTGGTCAAGGGCTTGTAAGTAAGCATTTCACGGTAAACACATGTTGTATTCAGCATTTCACGGTAAACACATGTTGTATTCAGCATTTCACGGTAAACACATGTTGTATTCAGCATTTCACGGTAAACACATGTTGTATTCGGCATTTCACGGTAAACACATGTTGTATTCGGCGCATGTGACAAATACAATTTGATTTGACATGAACCGTGTTCCCCGCGGGCGTCCGTCCCTCCCCTTGCCCGTAAAACAAGGGGGAGAAGAGGGGGAGGGGGAGTGAGGGGTGGGATGAGGAGAAGAGGGGATGAGAGGGGTGGG
The DNA here is from genome assembly GCF_013265735.2 of Oncorhynchus mykiss. NCBI lineage: Eukaryota > Metazoa > Chordata > Actinopteri > Salmoniformes > Salmonidae > Oncorhynchus > Oncorhynchus mykiss. Next base: position 64,776,688 of record NC_048579.1, read on the forward strand.
ATGAGGAGAGGCAGTCAGTGTTTAGAATGTAAACTTACAAAGTAGATCAGATCGAGGGAAGGAATGAACACTTGTTGAAATGTTTTCATAAATAGCCGTGTATTTTTAATCTTCTGGGAAATACCAGTATGAGACATGCATTTTATCGGATCAATAACATTAACCAACGTCATCTAAACTTTTCATGGACTGTGTTTTTTAATTTAACTTTAGTCTTCATCAGAACGCACATCTGATATCTCCTTACTAAACGCATCTTAGCCTATAGATCCTAATGCGTAAAATCAGGTTTTCTTCCTTGTACACATTTTACGCACGACTGGGAATTCGGATTAGGCGTTCCGAACAGAGTTTAGACAAAGCTACAAGTCAATAAAGTCATGGGGACAATGCGCAGGACACCTTATCTCCACGGAATCGGATATTGACTCTTGGTTGTCTCGGCATCGTCATCTCTGTGAACCCAGAACCCCCCCGCAGCGGATTACAGAGGTTGTTTTTTGATCCGTCTTTTTCACAGAGGGACACTTCTTCCACGTTTTGGTGTTTGTTGGCGGTGATGGTGGCGCAAGGGGTCATGGAGACCAGGACCAGCCGGAGACCGTGCAGCAGCGCCCAGAAACACTTACTGCTGGCGGTCGCTCTCATCGCATGCAGCTCGCAACTACTGGTGGACGCCAACTCCTGGTTGTAAGTTGAACTTTTTCTTATGTCAAATTAACTCTGTACAGTTTCTATATCGCTGCGTACTTTAGTTCATGCGCAGTTGATCCATTAATTTACAGATGGTGGGTTTTGTGATTGGGGTTTGAGAGAGCGTCCGTGTGTTGTTTTGTGTTGTGGAGGAGACCAGTGGAAGAACAAATGTGGTGACTTTGTCACAATATTTACCCATGCTACGCACAAATGGCCAAGCTGTTTGTGGAATGGGGGGAAACAGGAGAACTCCGCAGAGTGGAACACCGCATCTTGACCTTGTGCGGAGAGCTGCCAAACGTTCCACTCTGATGGAGAACATTCCGATCATATTCCTCATCATTTGACATCGCTACAGCACATCATTATTTCATTACCGATGCGATATTTACCTGTCTTTATTTCCACAGTAGAATAGACTATATGTGTTCCTTTATATTTATTATTTGGGGATTTAATTCATGCATATTTTCCATTATTGCCAATTGTACCGATTTATATGACATATTGAAACGGCGAATCTTTGACTGAAGCCATATAGGCTCAAATGCCTCATCCACACACTATAATACACGTTTATTTTCTCAACACCGTATATAACTACCCACCGCCTATTTCCCATCCGTGCATGCAGGTCGTTAGCGATGAACCCTATCCAGAGACCGGAGATGTACATCATCGGGGCCCAGCCTCTGTGCAGCCAGCTGACGGGACTCTCCCAGGGGCAGAGGAAGCTGTGCCAGCTCTACCAGGACCATATGGTCTACATTGGCGAGGGGGCCAAGACGGGCATCAATGAATGTCAATACCAGTTCAGACAGCGGCGGTGGAACTGTAGCACCGTGGATAATGCATCCGTGTTCGGACGCGTCATGCAGATAGGTGAGCCAGTCACATGGTGGGATTGGGATATAGGCTAGGTCTGGTTCAGGGCGTTAGTGACCGTTTATTTCACTAACGGTTAGTTAATAAGGAACGCGCACGAATGCGCTGGACCAGAGCTAATGAGTGATAGGCCGATGCGGCGGTAGGTGATGACACATGTTTATGTTTACATTTTGAATTCCCATTGTAAACGTAGAATTAGTGCACTTTAGAGGCAACGCGGGTAACTGTACCTGTATTCTTTAACGTGCTTTTGTATCAGTTCAACTATTAGATAGTGGAACCTTATAACAAACTTCATGTTTCCAAAATAAAAAATCGTTGCGCTTAATTGTCAGTCAGATTTCTCTCGACAATTGAGTGTTAGTTCCGTTCTGTAGTTAGAGGAGGTGTAGGCTAGAGATCGCGATGTCCAGTAGCCCATAGCTTCTCTATTCTCCCTCTGATGCAGTATCCCCCTCCGACGGCCAGTCAGGCCGGCGGACCGATCCCCTCCCTCTCCCTCGCCGTTCCCAAAACAGCAAAGGAGTTGTTTGCAGTCAATCGCGAGAGTTTTATTGAGGTGTTAGCCTGCTATTGTCCACGGCCTCCTTTTGAAATGCAATCAAGGGGTGACACGGACTCGGCAGATCCGGGCTGCTATTTGAAGTATCGGTTCTATGGGCCAATAAAAGTCCTCGTCTTTATCGCGCGCTCCGGCTCCTGTCGCCTGGCTCACGTGTAACCTACACATTCTGTTTTTAAGAGAACTCATAATTACAACTTTTTGACACGTGACGTTTCTGTTATAACAGTGCCAGGAATCAGGATAGCCAGTCTTAAATGCGGAGTTGCGGTTTACATGGAATAAAAAAATATATATGTTTATCTTACTGACAGACATTGGCATTGTAAACTGATTCCCTCTTTCTTGGTTGGCCAAAGTGGCATTCACAGGCGAATTACTTCCAAAGATATGTCATTATAGGCTATGACTACATATATATATTTTTAAATATCAAACTCACGAATTATTTAAGCATTTCCAAATCATAAAACGTGAACAGAATATATTTTTCATTTTTCATTCTCTCATTTGGAGAGAGAGTGCCAGCTGCCAAGGTTACGTTTATTTGCTTGTATAGAGAGTCCTAGGCCCACCAAGGCTACGATGCTGAAGTATGTGAAACCTTGAGATCTGCATTCCAGATGGTATGTCCATCCAATGGAAAACCTGTCAGGTAACACCCAATGATTTATATATACACAAGATGTCAAGTAGGGGGCGTTGTGTTGAAGCCGCAGTGCCTCCATCTTGGAACTCCCCCAGTTGTATTTTTTTTAATTATTTTACAGACACAATAAAGCATACTTGTAAATTATATTATGTGAGCTAAACATACAATAAAATAAAAATACAAATATATATATATAATTATATATTTTATGTTTCAAATATTTTTTATTGAACACACACAAGAATGGTGTATAGGTAGGTATACAAGACAGGTATGCAATTCTTATCTAAACATAAAAGAGCAGACAGGAACAACAAGATCCAGAGTTCTGGGTACAGAACAAATAATACAAAACAGGACATACAGAACTATTTTATATATAGGGATACTAATGTTACTTAAATACATGTTATTTTGTCCTTAAAATGTTTTATTAAAATACTGCAGAATTCCATTTGTTCCTATGGAGGACTGATCCTACTGGGGAGTGGCAATATGGCCGACAGGTGGCTTCAAAGCCTCTCAATGGCCAATACATAGCATCGACAATCCAGGGTTTATATACATCATTGGTAACACCTGCACAGCAGATGGGGGGAGAGAGAGAGATTTTTCCATGCCTATAAGCCCTTTGAATTGAATTGAGAGAGACAGAGAGAGAGTGTGAGAGACAGACAGAGAGAGAGAGAGACAGAGAGAGAGAGAGAGAGAGAGAGAGTGTGAGAGACAGACAGAGAGAGAGAGAGAGAGACAGACAGAGAGAGAGTGTGAGAGACAGACAGAGAGAGAGAGAGAGAGAGAGAGAGACCCCACAGAAACAGACCCCACAGAGCCCAAGGACAGCAACACAATTAGACCCAACCAAATCATGAGAAAATAAAAAGATAATTACTTGACACATTGGAAAGAATTAACAAAAAAACAGAGCAAACTAGAATGCTATTTGGCCCTAAACAGAGAGTACACAGCGGCGGAATACCTGACCACTGTGACTGACCCAAACTTAAGGAAAGCTTGTACAGACTCAGTGAGTATAGCCTTGCTATTAAGAAAGGCCACCGGAGGTAGACATGGCTCTCAAGAGGAGACAGGCTATGTGCTCACTGCCCACAAAATGAGGTGGAAACTGAGCTGCACTTCCTAACCTCCTGACAAATGTATGACCATATTAGAGACACATATTTCCCTCAGATTACACAGATCCACAAAGAATTTGAAAACAATCGCAATTTTGATAAACTCCCATATCTACTGGGTGAAATACCACAGTGTGACATCACAGCAGCAAGATTTGTGACCTGTTGCCACGAGAAAAGGGCAACCAGTGAAGAACAAACACCATTGTAAATACAACCCATATTTATGCATATTTATTTTCCCTTTTGTACTTTAACTATTTGTACATTGTTACAACACTGTATATATATATAATATGACATTTGTAATGTCTTTATTCTTTTGGAACTTCTGTGAGTGTAATGTTTACTGTTCATTTTTATTGTTTATTTCACTTTTGTATATTATCTACTTCACTTGCTTTGGTAATGTTAACACATGTTTCCCATGCCAATAAAGCCCCTTGAATTGAATTGAGAGAGAGAGAGAGAGAGAGAGAGAGAGAGAGAAGCGAGAGAGAGAGAAGGGAGATACAGAGCGAGAGAGAGAAGAGAGAGAGAGCAATAATATAAACCTCTCACCTTTGTGGCTGCAGTCAACCCTCGCAGCTCATGTCGTTGTTCGGCTACTCTCTGTCTCTCACATCTAGAATCTGTCCACAAGAGAAGTGCTTTTTTCTCTCCGTTGTAAGTTTATAAGATCTTGTAGAGTCCACTCTTCCCATGTCACAAATTATCTGTCAAAGGTCTATAATACATTCAGAGTGGTTGTGTGTTTATCTAGTATCTGGTAGCGGAAGACATTCACTAGCTAATTAAAACAGCCTGCCTCCTTGTTGTTTCTCCCCCCCCCCCCCCCCCCCCCCCCCTCTCTCTCTCTCTCTCTCGCTCTCTCTCTCTCTCTCTCTCTCTCTCCCTCTCCCTCTCTCTCTCTCTCTCTCTCTCTCTCTCTCTCTCTCTCTCTCTCTCTCTCTCTCTCTCTCTCTCTCTCTCTCTCTCTCTCTCTCTCTCTCTCTCTCTCTCTCTCTCTCTCTCTCTCTCTCTCTCTCAGTCATCTTTCTCTCTCTCCATCCCTCTATGTGCTCCTTTAGCCAGGCCAGCCAGGGCCCCCAGCTCCTTCATCTCCTGACGCCAGGCCCCATTGTCTATTGTCCCCTGTAGTCACACATCAATAACAGAGACCATGGTTAACTGGCCAGCTTAAAGCGCTAGCTAACCAAACCCAAGTGGCATTGTGTGTGTGTGTGTGTGTGTGTGTGTGTGTGTGTGTGTGTGTGTGTGTGTGTGTGTGTGTGTGTGTGTGTGTGTGTGTGTGTGTGTGTGTGTGTGTGTGTGTGTGTGTGTGTGTGTGAGTGAGTGAGTGAGTGAGTGAGTGAGTGAGTGAGTGAGTGAGTGAGTGAGTGAGTGAGTGAGTGAGTGAGTGAGTGAGTGAGTGAGTGAGTGAGTGAGTGAGTGAGTGAGTGAGTGAGTGAGTGAGTGAGTGTGTGGAAGTGTGTGTGTGTGTACTTGGGAAAAAGAAAGTTGAAGAACATCTTGGACCTTCTACCATTGTATGCTAACCGCCTTGTGTGTGTTTTTCTCTGTGTGTGTGTTTGTGTGTGTGTTTGTGTGTGTGTCCATCCGACAGGCAGCAGGGAGACAGCCTTCACCTATGCCATCAGTGCAGCAGGCGTGGTGAACGCGGTGAGCAGGGCGTGTCGGGAAGGAGAACTCTCCACCTGTGGATGCAGCCGCGCCGCTCGACCCCGTGACCTACCGCGCGATTGGCTGTGGGGTGGCTGTGGCGACAACGTCAACTATGGCTACCGTTTCGCCCGGGAGTTTGTGGACGCGCGGGAGAGAGAAAAGAACTACCCTCGAGGCTCCATAGAACACACTAGAACATTGATGAACCTACAGAACAACGAAGCAGGGAGACAGGTGAGGAACTGGGATGCAAACACACACACACACACACACACACACACACACATATACAGTGCCTTGCGAAAGTATTCGGCCCCCTTGAACTTTGCGACCTTTTGCCACATTTCAGGCTTCAAACATAAAGATATAAAACTGTATTTTTGTGAAGAATCAACAACAAGTGGGACACAATCATGAAGTGGAACGACATTTATTGGATATTTCAAACTTTTTTAACAAATCAAAAACTGAAAAATTGGGCGTGCAAAATTATTCAGCCCCTTTACTTTCAGTGCAGCAAACTCTCTCCAGAAGTTCAGTGAGGATCTCTGAATGATCCAATGTTGACCTAAATGACTAATGATGATAAATACAATCCACCTGTGTGTAATCAAGTCTCCGTATAAATGCACCTGCACTGTGATAGTCTCAGAGGTCCGTTAAAAGCGCAGAGAGCATCATGAAGAACAAGGAACACACCAGGCAGGTCCGAGATACCGAGATGCTTTAAACAGCCCAAGGAGCACTGTGCAAGCGATAATATTGAAATGGAAGGAGTATCAGACCACTGCAAATCTACCAAGACCTGGCCGTCCCTCTAAACTTTCAGCTCATACAAGGAGAAGACTGATCAAAGATGCAGCCAAGAGGCCCATGATCACTCTGGATGAACTGCAGAGATCTACAGCTGAGGTGGGAGACTCTGTCCATAGGACAACAATCAGTCATATATTGCACAAATCTGGCCTTTATGGAAGAGTGGCAAGAAGAAAGCCATTTCTTAAAGATATCCATAAAAAGTGTTGTTTAAAGTTTGCCACAAGCCACCTGGGAGACACACCAAACATGTGGAAGAAGGTGCTCTGGTCAGATGAAACCAAAATTGAACTTTTTGGCAACAATGCAAAACGTTATGTTTGGCGTAAAAGCAACACAGCTGAACACATCATCTCCACTGTCAAACATGGTGGTGGCAGCATCATGGTTTGGGCCTGCTTTTCTTCAGCAGGGACAGGGAAGATAGTTAAAATTGATGGTAAGATGGATGGAGCCAAATACAGGACCATTCTGGAAGAAAACCTGATGGAGTCTGCAAAAGACCTGAGACTGGGACGGAGATTTGTCTTCCAACAAGACAATGATCCAAAACATAAAGCAAAATCTACAATGGAATGGTTCAAAAATAAACATATCCAGGTGTTAGAATGGCCAAGTCAAAGTCCAGACCTGAATCCAATCGAGAATCTGTGGAAAGAACTGAAAATTGCTGTTCACAAATGCTCTCCATCCAACCTCACTGAGCTCGAGCTGTTTTGCAAGGAGGAATGGGAAAAAATGTCAGTCTCTCGATGTGCAAAACTGATAGAGACATACCCCAAGCGACTTACAGCTGTAATCGCAGCAAAACGTGGCGCTACAAAGTATTAACTTAAGGGGGCTGAATAATTTTGCACGCCCAATTTTTCAGTTTTTGTTTTGTTAAAAAAGTTTGAAATATCCAATAAATGTCCTTCCACTTCATGATTGTGTCCCACTTGTTGTTGATTCTTCACAAAAAAATACAGTTTTATATCTTTGTTTGAAGCCTGAAATGTGGCAAAAGTTTGCAAAGTTCAAGGGGGCCGAATACTTTCGCAAGGCACTGTATATGTTGTTATTAGTCTCTGTTCATGGTGTGGACTACATACATGTTGTTATTAGTCTCTGTTCATGGTGTGAACTACATACATGTTGTTATTAGTCTCTGTTCATGGTGTGAACTACATATATTTTGTTATTAGTCTCTGTTCATGGTGTGAACTACATATATGTTGTTGTTGTTAGTCTCTGTTCATGGTGTGAACTACATACATGTTGTTGTTGTTAGTCTCTGTTCATGGTGTGAACTACATACATGTTGTTATTAGTCTCTGTTCATGGTGTGAACTACATATATGTTGTTGTTGTTAGTCTCTGTTCATGGTGTGAACTACATACATGTTGTTATTAGTCTCTGTTCATGGTGTGAACTACATATATGTTGTTGTTGTTAGTCTCTGTTCATGGTGTGAACTACATACATGTTGTTATTAGTCTCTGTTCATGGTGTGAACTACATACATGTTGTTGTTATTAGTCTCTGTTCATGGTGTGAACTACATACATGTTGTTATTAGTCTCAGTTCATGGTGTGAACTACATATATGTTGTTGTTATTAGTCTCTGTTCATGGTGTGAACTACATACATGTTGTTGTTATTAGTCTCTGTTCATGGTGTGAACTACATATATGTTGTTGTTGTTAGTCTCTGTTCATGGTGTGAACTACATACATGTTGTTGTTATTAGTCTCTGTTCATGGTGTGAACTACATATATGTTGTTGTTGTTAGTCTCTGTTCATGGTGTGAACTACATACATGTTGTTATTAGTCTCTGTTCATGGTGTGAACTACATATATGTTGTTGTTGTTAGTCTCTGTTCATGGTGTGAACTACATACATGTTGTTATTAGTCTCTGTTCATGGTGTGAACTACATATATGTTGTTGTTATTAGTCTCTGTTCATGGTGTGAACTACATACATGTTGTTATTAGTCTCTGTTCATGGTGTGAACTACATATATGTTGTTATTAGTCTCTGTTCATGGTGTGAACTACATATATGTTGTTGTTATTAGTCTCTGTTCATGGTGTGAACTACATACATGTTGTTGTTATTAGTCTCTGTTCATGGTGTGAACTACATACATGTTGTTATTAGTCTCTGTTCATGGTGTGAACTACATACATGTTGTTATTAGTCTCTGTTCATGGTGTGAACTACATATATGTTGTTGTTGTTAGTCTCTGTTCATGGTGTGAACTACATACATGTTGTTATTAGTCTCTGTTCATGGTGTGAACTACATACATGTTGTTGTTATTAGTCTCTGTTCATGGTGTGAACTACATACATGTTGTTATTAGTCTCTGTTCATGGTGTGAACTACATACATGTTGTTATTAGTCTCTGTTCATGGTGTGAACTACATACATGTTGTTATTAGTCTCTGTTCATGGTGTGAACTACATATATGTTGTTATTAGTCTCTGTTCATGGTGTGAACTACATACATGTTGTTGTTATTAGTCTCTGTTCATGGTGTGAACTACATATATGTTGTTATTAGTCTCTGTTCATGGTGTGAACTACATATATGTTGTTATTAGTCTCTGTTCATGGTGTGAACTACATATATGTTGTTGTTGTTAGTCTCTGTTCATGGTGTGAACTACATATATGTTGTTATTAGTCTCTGTTCATGGTGTGAACTACATATATGTTGTTGTTATTAGTCTCTGTTCATGGTGTGAACTACATATATGTTGTTGTTGTTAGTCTCTGTTCATGGTGTGAACTACATATATGTTGTTATTAGTCTCTGTTCATGGTGTGAACTACATATATGTTGTTATTAGTCTCTGTTCATGGTGTGAACTACATATATGTTGTTATTAGTCTCTGTTCATGGTGTGAACTACATATATGTTGTTGTTGTTAGTCTCTGTTCATGGTGGGAACTACATATATGTTGTTATTAGTCTCTGTTCATGGTGTGAACTACATACATGTTGTTGTTAGTCTCTGTTCATGGTGTGAACTACATATATGTTGTTATTAGTCTCTGTTCATGGTGTGAACTACATATATGTTGTTGTTATTAGTCTCTGTTCATGGTGTGAACTACATACATGTTGTTGTTATTAGTCTCTGTTCATGGTGTGAACTACATACATGTTGTTATTAGTCTCTGTTCATGGTGTGAACTACATATATGTTGTTATTAGTCTCTGTTCATGGTGTGAACTACATATATGTTGTTGTTATTAGTCTCTGTTCATGGTGTGAACTACATACATGTTGTTATTAGTCTCTGTTCATGGTGTGAACTACATATATGTTGTTGTTGTTAGTCTCTGTTCATGGTGTGAACTACATACATGTTGTTATTAGTCTCTGTTCATGGTGTGAACTACATATATGTTGTTGTTGTTAGTCTCTGTTCATGGTGTGAACTACATACATGTTGTTATTAGTCTCTGTTCATGGTGTGAACTACATATATGTTGTTGTTGTTAGTCTCTGTTCATGGTGTGAACTACATACATGTTGTTATTAGTCTCTGTTCATGGTGTGAACTACATACATGTTGTTATTAGTCTCTGTTCATGGTGTGAACTACATACATGTTGTTATTAGTCTCTGTTCATGGTGTGAACTACATATATGTTGTTGTTATTAGTCTCTGTTCATGGTGTGAACTACATATATGTTGTTATTAGTCTCTGTTCATGGTGTGAACTACATATATGTTGTTATTAGTCTCTGTTCATGGTGTGAACTACATATATGTTGTTGTTATTAGTCTCTGTTCATGGTGTGAACTACATACATGTTGTTGTTATTAGTCTCTGTTCATGGTGTGAACTACATATATGTTGTTGTTATTAGTCTCTGTTCATGGTGTGAACTACATATATGTTGTTATTAGTCTCTGTTCATGGTGTGAACTACATACATGTTGTTGTTATTAGTCTCTGTTCATGGTGTGAACTACATACATGTTGTTGTTATTAGTCTCTGTTCATGGTGTGAACTACATATATGTTGTTGTTATTAGTCTCTGTTCATGGTGTGAACTACATACATGTTGTTGTTATTAGTCTCTGTTCATGGTGTGAACTACATATATGTTGTTATTAGTCTCTGTTCATGGTGTGAACTACATATATGTTGTTGTTATTAGTCTCTGTTCATGGTGTGAACTACATACATGTTGTTGTTATTAGTCTCTGTTCATGGTGTGAACTACATATATGTTGTTGTTGTTAGTCTCTGTTCATGGTGTGAACTACATATATGTTGTTGTTATTAGTCTCTGTTCATGGTGTGAACTACATACATGTTGTTGTTATTAGTCTCTGTTCATGGTGTGATCTACATACATGTTGTTATTAGTCTCTGTTCATGGTGTGAACTACATACATGTTGTTAGTCTCTGTTCATGGTGTGAACTACATACATGTTGTTGTTGTTAGTCTCTGTTCATGGTGTGAACTACATATATGTTGTTGTTGTTAGTCTCTGTTCATGGTGTGAACTACATATATGTTGTTGTTATTAGTCTCTGTTCATGGTGTGAACTACATACATGTTGTTATTAGTCTCTGTTCATGGTGTGAACTACATACATGTTGTTGTTATTAGTCTCTGTTCATGGTGTGAACTACATACATGTTGTTGTTATTAGTCTCTGTTCATGGTGTGAACTACATACATGTTGTTGTTGTTAGTCTCTGTTCATGGTGTGAACTACATATATGTTGTTGTTGTTAGTCTCTGTTCATGGTGTGAACTACATACATGTTGTTGTTATTAGTCTCTGTTCATGGTGTGAACTACATACATGTTGTTGTTGTTAGTCTCTGTTCATGGTGTGAACTACATATATGTTGTTATTAGTCTCTGTTCATGGTGTGAACTACATACATGTTGTTATTAGTCTCTGTTCATGGTGTGAACTACATACATGTTGTTATTAGTCTCTGTTCATGGTGTGAACTACATATATGTTGTTATTAGTCTCTGTTCATGGTGTGAACTACATATATGTTGTTATTAGTCTCTGTTCATGGTGTGAACTACATACATGTTGTTATTAGTCTCTGTTCATGGTGTGAACTACATACATGTTGTTATTAGTCTCTGTTCATGGTGTGAACTACATATATGTTGTTATTAGTCTCTGTTCATGGTGTGAACTACATATATGTTGTTGTTATTAGTCTCTGTTCATGGTGTGAACTACATACATGTTGTTATTAGTCTCTGTTCATGGTGTGAACTACATACATGTTGTTATTAGTCTCTGTTCATGGTGTGAACTACATATATGTTGTTGTTATTAGTCTCTGTTCATGGTGTGAACTACATATATGTTGTTGTTATTAGTCTCTGTTCATGGTGTGAACTACATACATGTTGTTATTAGTCTCTGTTCATGGTGTGAACTACATACATGTTGTTATTAGTCTCTGTTCATGGTGTGAACTACATACATATTGTTGTTAGTCTCTGTTCATGGTGTGAACTACATATATGTTGTTGTTATTAGTCTCTGTTCATGGTGTGAACTACATACATGTTGTTGTTATTAGTCTCTGTTCATGGTGTGAACTACATATATGTTGTTGTTATTAGTCTCTGTTCATGGTGTGAACTACATATATGTTGTTATTAGTCTCTGTTCATGGTGTGAACTACATACATGTTGTTGTTATTAGTCTCTGTTCATGGTGTGAACTACATACATGTTGTTGTTATTAGTCTCTGTTCATGGTGTGAACTACATATATGTTGTTGTTATTAGTCTCTGTTCATGGTGTGAACTACATACATGTTGTTGTTATTAGTCTCTGTTCATGGTGTGAACTACATATATGTTGTTATTAGTCTCTGTTCATGGTGTGAACTACATATATGTTGTTGTTATTAGTCTCTGTTCATGGTGTGAACTACATACATGTTGTTGTTATTAGTCTCTGTTCATGGTGTGAACTACATATATGTTGTTGTTGTTAGTCTCTGTTCATGGTGTGAACTACATATATGTTGTTGTTATTAGTCTCTGTTCATGGTGTGAACTACATACATGTTGTTGTTATTAGTCTCTGTTCATGGTGTGATCTACATACATGTTGTTATTAGTCTCTGTTCATGGTGTGAACTACATACATGTTGTTAGTCTCTGTTCATGGTGTGAACTACATACATGTTGTTGTTGTTAGTCTCTGTTCATGGTGTGAACTACATATATGTTGTTGTTGTTAGTCTCTGTTCATGGTGTGAACTACATATATGTTGTTGTTATTAGTCTCTGTTCATGGTGTGAACTACATACATGTTGTTATTAGTCTCTGTTCATGGTGTGAACTACATACATGTTGTTGTTATTAGTCTCTGTTCATGGTGTGAACTACATACATGTTGTTGTTATTAGTCTCTGTTCATGGTGTGAACTACATACATGTTGTTGTTGTTAGTCTCTGTTCATGGTGTGAACTACATATATGTTGTTGTTGTTAGTCTCTGTTCATGGTGTGAACTACATACATGTTGTTGTTATTAGTCTCTGTTCATGGTGTGAACTACATACATGTTGTTGTTGTTAGTCTCTGTTCATGGTGTGAACTACATATATGTTGTTATTAGTCTCTGTTCATGGTGTGAACTACATACATGTTGTTATTAGTCTCTGTTCATGGTGTGAACTACATACATGTTGTTATTAGTCTCTGTTCATGGTGTGAACTACATATATGTTGTTATTAGTCTCTGTTCATGGTGTGAACTACATATATGTTGTTATTAGTCTCTGTTCATGGTGTGAACTACATACATGTTGTTATTAGTCTCTGTTCATGGTGTGAACTACATACATGTTGTTATTAGTCTCTGTTCATGGTGTGAACTACATATATGTTGTTATTAGTCTCTGTTCATGGTGTGAACTACATATATGTTGTTGTTATTAGTCTCTGTTCATGGTGTGAACTACATACATGTTGTTATTAGTCTCTGTTCATGGTGTGAACTACATACATGTTGTTATTAGTCTCTGTTCATGGTGTGAACTACATATATGTTGTTGTTATTAGTCTCTGTTCATGGTGTGAACTACATATATGTTGTTGTTATTAGTCTCTGTTCATGGTGTGAACTACATACATGTTGTTATTAGTCTCTGTTCATGGTGTGAACTACATACATGTTGTTATTAGTCTCTGTTCATGGTGTGAACTACATACATATTGTTGTTAGTCTCTGTTCATGGTGTGAACTACATATATGTTGTTGTTATTAGTCTCTGTTCATGGTGTGAACTACATACATGTTGTTATTAGTCTCTGTTCATGGTGTGAACTACATATATGTTGTTGTTATTAGTCTCTGTTCATGGTGTGAACTACATACATGTTGTTATTAGTCTCTGTTCATGGTGTGAACTACATACATGTTGTTGTTATTAGTCTCTGTTCATGGTGTGAACTACATACATGTTGTTGTTATTAGTCTCTGTTCATGGTGTGAACTACATACATGTTGTTGTTATTAGTCTCTGTTCAATGTGTGAACTACATACATGTTGTTGTTATTAGTCTCTGTTCATGGTGTGAACTACATATATGTTGTTATTAGTCTCTGTTCATGGTGTGAACTACATATATGTTGTTATTAGTCTCTGTTCATGGTGTGAACTACATATATGTTGTTATTAGTCTCTGTTCATGGTGTGAACTACATATATGTTGTTATTAGTCTCTGTTCATGGTGTGAACTACATACATGTTGTTGTTATTAGTCTCTGTTCATGGTGTGAACTACATATATGTTGTTATTAGTCTCTGTTCATGGTGTGAACTACATATATGTTGTTGTTATTAGTCTCAGTTCATGGTGTGAACTACATATATGTTGTTGTTATTAGTCTCTGTTCATGGTGTGAACTACATATATGTTGTTGTTATTAGTCTCTGTTCATGGTGTGAACTACATATATGTTGTTGTTATTAGTCTCTGTTCATGGTGTGAACTACATATATGTTGTTGTTATTAGTCTCTGTTCATGGTGTGAACTACATATATGTTGTTGTTATTAGTCTCTGTTCATGGTGTGAACTACATATATGTTGTTGTTATTAGTCTCTGTTCATGGTGTGAACTACATATATGTTGTTGTTATTAGTCTCTGTTCATGGTGTGAACTACATACATGTTGTTATTAGTCTCTGTTCATGGTGTGAACTACATACATGTTGTTGTTAGTCTCTGTTCATGGTGTGAACTACATACATGTTGTTGTTATTAGTCTCTGTTCATGGTGTGAACTACATATATGTTGTTATTAGTCTCTGTTCATGGTGGGAACTACATACATGTTGTTGTTATTAGTCTCTGTTCATGGTGTGAACTACATATATGTTGTTATTAGTCTCTGTTCATGGTGTGAACTACATATATGTTGTTGTTATTAGTCTCTGTTCATGGTGTGGACTACATATATGTTGTTGTTATTAGTCTCTGTTCATGGTGTGAACTACATATATGTTGTTGTTATTAGTCTCTGTTCATGGTGTGAACTACATATATGTTGCTATTAGTCTCTGTTCATGGTGTGAACTACATATATGTTGTTGTTATTAGTCTCTGTTCATGGTGTGAACTACATACATGTTGTTATTAGTCTCTGTTCATGGTGTGAACTTCATACATGTTGTTATTAGTCTCTGTTCATGGTGTGAACTACATATATGTTGTTATTAGTCTCTGTTCATGGTGTGAACTACATATATGTTGTTATTAGTCTCTGTTCATGGTGTGAACTACATACATGTTGTTATTAGTCTCTGTTCATGGTGTGAACTACATACATGTTGTTGTTATTAGTCTCTGTTCATGGTGTGAACTACATACATGTTGTTGTTATTAGTCTCTGTTCATGGTGTGAACTACATATATGTTGTTGTTATTAGTCTCTGTTCATGGTGTGAACTACATATATGTTGTTATTAGTCTCTGTTCATGGTGTGAACTACATATATGTTGTTGTTATTAGTCTCTGTTCATGGTGTGAACTACATACATGTTGTTATTAGTCTCTGTTCATGGTGTGAACTACATATATGTTGTTGTTATTAGTCTCTGTTCATGGTGTGAACTACATACATGTTGTTATTAGTCTCTGTTCATGGTGTGAACTACATACATGTTGTTATTAGTCTCTGTTCATGGTGTGAACTACATATATGTTGTTGTTATTAGTCTCTGTTCATGGTGTGAACTACATACATGTTGTTATTAGTCTCTGTTCATGGTGTGAACTACATACATGTTGTTATTAGTCTCTGTTCATGGTGTGAACTACATATATGTTGTTGTTATTAGTCTCTGTTCATGGTGTGAACTACATACATGTTGTTGTTATTAGTCTCTGTTCATGGTGTGAACTACATACATGTTGTTATTAGTCTCTGTTCATGGTGTGAACTACATATATGTTGTTATTAGTCTCTGTTCATGGTGTGAACTACATACATGTTGTTATTAGTCTCTGTTCATGGTGTGAACTACATACATGTTGTTATTAGTCTCTGTTCATGGTGTGAACTACATACATGTTGTTATTAGTCTCTGTTCATGGTGTGAACTACATACATGTTGTTATTAGTCTCTGTTCATGGTGTGAACTACATACATGTTGTTATTAGTCTCTGTTCATGGTGTGAACTACATACATGTTGTTGTTATTAGTCTCTGTTCATGGTGTGAACTACATACATGTTGTTATTAGTCTCTGTTCATGGTGTGGACTACATATATGTTGTTGTTGTTAGTCTCTGTTCATGGTGTGAACTACATATATGTTGTTATTAGTCTCTGTTCATGGTGTGAACTACATATATGTTGTTATTAGTCTCTGTTCATGGTGTGGACTACATATATGTTGTTGTTGTTAGTCTCTGTTCATGGTGTGAACTACATACATGTTGTTATTAGTCTCTGTTCATGGTGTGAACTACATACATGTTGTTATTAGTCTCTGTTCATGGTGTGAACTACATACATGTTGTTATTAGTCTCTGTTCATGGTGTGAACTACATACATGTTGTTGTTATTAGTCTCTGTTCATGGTGTGAACTACATACATGTTGTTGTTAGTCTCTGTTCATGGTGTGAACTACATATATGTTGTTGTTGTTAGTCTCTGTTCATGGTGTGGACTACATATATTTTGTTATTAGTCTCTGTTCATGGTGTGAACTACATATATGTTGTTGTTGTTAGTCTCTGTTCATGGTGTGAACTACATACATATTGTTGTTAGTCTCTGTTCATGGTGTGAACTACATATATGTTGTTGTTGTTAGTCTCTGTTCATGGTGTGAACTACATACATATTGTTGTTAGTCTCTGTTCATGCTGTGAACTACATACATGTTGTTGTTATTAGTCTCTGTTCATGGTGTGAACTACATATATGTTGTTGTTGTTAGTCTCTGTTCATGGTGTGAACTACATACATATTGTTGTTAGTCTCTGTTCATGGTGTGAACTACATACATGTTGTTATTAGTCTCTGTTCATGGTGTGAACTACATACATGTTGTTATTAGTCTCTGTTCATGGTGTGAACTACATACATGTTGTTGTTAGTCTCTGTTCATGGTGTGAACTACATATATGTTGTTGTTGTTAGTCTCTGTTCATGGTGTGAACTACATACATATTGTTGTTAGTCTCTGTTCATGCTGTGAACTACATACATGTTGTTGTTATTAGTCTCTGTTCATGGTGTGAACTACATATATGTTGTTGTTGTTAGTCTCTGTTCATGGTGTGAACTACATACATATTGTTGTTAGTCTCTGTTCATGGTGTGAACTACATACATGTTGTTATTAGTCTCTGTTCATGGTGTGAACTACATACATGTTGTTATTAGTCTCTGTTCATGGTGTGAACTACATACATGTTGTTGTTAGTCTCTGTTCATGGTGTGAACTACATATATGTTGTTATTAGTCTCTGTTCATGGTGGGAACTACATACATGTTGTTGTTATTAGTCTCTGTTCATGGTGTGAACTACATATATGTTGTTATTAGTCTCTGTTCATGGTGTGAACTACATATATGTTGTTGTTATTAGTCTCTGTTCATGGTGTGAACTACATACATGTTGTTATTAGTCTCTGTTCATGGTGTGAACTACATATATGTTGTTGTTGTTAGTCTCTGTTCATGGTGTGAACTACATATATGTTGTTATTAGTCTCTGTTCATGGTGTGAACTACATATATGTTGTTGTTATTAGTCTCTGTTCATGGTGTGAACTACATATATGTTGTTATTAGTCTCTGTTCATGGTGTGAACTACATATATGTTGTTGTTAGTCTCTGTTCATGGTGTGAACTACATACATGTTGTTATTAGTCTCTGTTCATGGTGTGAACTACATATATGTTGTTATTAGTCTCTGTTCATGGTGTGAACTACATATATGTTGTTATTAGTCTCTGTTCATGGTGTGAACTACATATATGTTGTTGTTAGTCTCTGTTCATGGTGTGAACTACATATATGTTGTTGTTGTTAGTCTCTGTTCATGGTGTGAACTACATATATGTTGTTATTAGTCTCTGTTCATGGTGTGAACTACATATATGTTGTTGTTATTAGTCTCTGTTCATGGTGTGAACTACATATATGTTGTTGTTATTAGTCTCTGTTCATGGTGTGAACTACATACATGTTGTTGTTATTAGTCTCTGTTCATGGTGTGAACTACATACATGTTGTTATTAGTCTCTGTTCATGGTGTGAACTACATACATGTTGTTATTAGTCTCTGTTCATGGTGTGAACTACATACATGTTGTTATTAGTCTCTGTTCATGGTGTGAACTACATACATGTTGTTATTAGTCTCTGTTCATGGTGTGAACTACATACATGTTGTTGTTAGTCTCTGTTCATGGTGTGAACTACATATATGTTGTTATTAGTCTCTGTTCATGGTGTGAACTACATATATGTTGTTATTAGTCTCTGTTCATGGTGTGAACTACATATATGTTGTTGTTATTAGTCTCTGTTCATGGTGTGAACTACATACATGTTGTTATTAGTCTCTGTTCATGGTGTGAACTACATATATGTTGTTGTTGTTAGTCTCTGTTCATGGTGTGAACTACATATATGTTGTTATTAGTCTCTGTTCATGGTGTGAACTACATACATGTTGTTATTAGTCTCTGTTCATGGTGTGATCTACATATATGTTGTTGTTATTAGTCTCTGTTCATGGTGTGAACTACATACATGTTGTTATTAGTCTCTGTTCATGGTGTGAACTACATACATGTTGTTGTTATTAGTCTCTGTTCATGGTGTGAACTACATACATGTTGTTATTAGTCTCTGTTCATGGTGTGAACTACATACATGTTGTTGTTATTAGTCTCTGTTCATGGTGTGAACTACATATATGTTGTTGTTATTAGTCTCTGTTCATGGTGTGAACTACATACATGTTGTTGTTATTAGTCTCTGTTCATGGTGTGAACTACATACATGTTGTTGTTATTAGTCTCTGTTCATGGTGTGAACTACATATATGTTGTTGTTATTAGTCTCTGTTCATGGTGTGAACTACATATATGTTGTTGTTATTAGTCTCTGTTCATGGTGTGAACTACATACATGTTGTTGTTATTAGTCTCTGTTCATGGTGTGAACTACATACATGTTGTTGTTATTAGTCTCTGTTCATGGTGTGAACTACATATATGTTGTTGTTATTAGTCTCTGTTCATGGTGTGAACTACATACATGTTGTTATTAGTCTCTGTTCATGGTGTGAACTACATACATGTTGTTGTTATTAGTCTCAGTTCATGGTGTGAACTACATATATGTTGTTGTTATTAGTCTCAGTTCATGGTGTGAACTACATATATGTTGTTATTAGTCTCTGTTCATGGTGTGAACTACATACATGTTGTTATTAGTCTCTGTTCATGGTGTGAACTACATACATGTTGTTATTAGTCTCTGTTCATGGTGTGAACTACATACATGTTGTTATTAGTCTCTGTTCATGGTGTGATCTACATATATGTTGTTGTTATTAGTCTCAGTTCATGGTGTGAACTACATATATGTTGTTATTAGTCTCTGTTCATGGTGTGAACTACATACATGTTGTTGTTATTAGTCTCTGTTCATGGTGTGAACTACATATATGTTGTTATTAGTCTCTGTTCATGGTGTGAACTACATACATGTTGTTATTAGTCTCTGTTCATGGTGTGAACTACATACATGTTGTTATTAGTCTCTGTTCATGGTGTGAACTACATACATGTTGTTGTTATTAGTCTCTGTTCATGGTGTGAACTACATATATGTTGTTATTAGTCTCTGTTCATGGTGTGAACTACATATATGTTGTTATTAGTCTCAGTTCATGGTGTGAACTACATATACACCACCTTTCAAAAGTTTGGGGTCACTTAAAAGAAAAGCATGTTTTTTGTCCATTAAAATGACATTAAATTGATCAGAAACACAGTGTAGACATTGTTACTGTTGTAAATGACTATTGTAGCTGGAAACAGCTGATTTTTAATGGAATATCTACATAGGTGTACAGAGGCCCATTATCAGCAACCATCACTCCTGTGTTCCAATGGCACGTTGTGTTAGCTAATCCAAGTTTATCATTTTAAGAGGCTAATTGATCATTAGAAAACAATTTTGCAATTATGTTAGCACAGCTGAAAACTGTTGTTTTGATTAAAGAAGCAATAAAACTGGGCTTCTTTAGACTAGTTGAGTATCTGGAGCATCAGCATTTGTGGGTTCAATTACAGGCTCAAAATGGCCAGAAACAAAGACCTTTCTTCAGAAACCCATCAGTCCATACTTGTTCTGAGAAATGAAGGCTATTCCATGCAATAAATCGCCAAGAAACTGAAGATCTTGTACAATGCTGTGTAGTACTCCCTTCACAGAACAGAGCAAACTGGCTCTAACCAGAATAGAAAGAGGAGTGGGAGATCCCGGTGCACAACTGAGCAAGAGGACAAGTACAGTAGAGTGTCTAGTTTGAGAAACAGTCCTCAACTGGCAGTTTCATTAAATAGTACCCGCAAAACACCAGTCTCAACGTCAACAGTGAAGAGGCGACTCCGGGATGCTGGCCTTCTAGGCAGAGTTCCTCTGTCCAGTCTCAACGTCAACAGTGAAGAGGCGACTCCGGGATGTTGGCCTTCTAGGCAGAGTTCCTCTGTCCAGTCTCAACGTCAACAGTGAAGAGGCGACTCCGGGATGCTGGCCTTCTAGGCAGAGTTCCTCTGTCCAGTCTCAACGTCAACAGTGAAGAGACGACTCCGGGATGCTGGCCTTCTAGGCAGAGTTCCTCTGTCCAGTCTCAACGTCAACAGTGAAGAGGCGACTCCGGGATGCTGGCCTTCTAGGCAGAGTTCCTCTGTCCAGTGTCTGTGTTCTTTTGCCCATCTTAATCTTTATTTTTTTTGTCCAGTCTGAGATATGGCCTTTTCTTTGTAACTCTGCCTAGAAGGCCAGCCTCCCGGAGTCGCCTCTTCACTGTTGACGTTGAGACTGGACAGAGGAGCTCTGCCTAGAAGGCCAGCATCCCGGAGTCGCCTCTTCACTGTTGACGTTGAGACTGGACAGAGGAACTCTGCCTAGAAGGCCAGCCTCTCGGAGTCGCCTCTTCACTGTTGACGTTGAGACTGGTGTTCTTCAGGTGCAGTCGAAAGATCATCAAGCTCTTTGATGAAACTGGCTCCCATGAGGAGCGCTACAGGAAAGGAAGACCCAGAGTTACCTCTGCTACAGAGGATATGTTAATTGTAGTTACCAGCCTCAGAAATTGCAGCCCAAATAAATGCTTCACAGAGTTCAAGTAACAGACACATCTCAACATCAACTGTTCAAATGAGACTGCATGAATCAGGTCTTCATGGTCAAATTGCTGCAAAGAAACCACTACTAAAGGACATCAATAAGAAGAAGAGACCTGCTTGGGCCAAGAAACACGAGCAATGGACATTAGACCGGTGGAAATCAGTCATTTGGTCGGATGAGTCCAAATTTGAGATTTTTGGACCCAACCGCCATGTCTTTGTGAGACACAGACTAGGTGAACAGATGATCTCCTCATGTGTGGTTCCCACCGTGAAGCATGGAGGAGGAGGTGTGATGTTGTGGGGGTGCTTTTCTAGTGACATTGTCTGTGATTTATTTAGAATTCAAGGCACGCTTAACCAGCATGGCTACCACAGGATTCTGCACCGATATGCCATCCCATCTGGTTTGCGCTTAGTGGGTTTGCGCTTATCATTTGTTTTTCAACTGGACAATGACCCAAAACATACCTCCAGGCTGTGGAAGGGCTATTTGACCATGAAGGAGAGTGATGGAGTGCTGCATCAGATGACCTGACCTCCACAATCACTTGATCTCAACCCAATTGAGATGGTTTGGGATGAGTTGGACCGCAGAGTGAAGGAAAAGCATCCAACAAGTGCTCAGCATATGTGGGAACTCCTTCAAGACTGTTGGAAAAGCATTCCAGGTGAAGCTGGTTGAGAGAATGCCAAGAGTGTGCAAAGCTGTCATCAAGGCAAAGGCTGGCTACTTTGAAGAATATCAAATCCCAAATATATTTTGATTTATTTAACACTTTTGGTTACTACATGATTCCATATGTGTTATTTCATAGTGTTGATGTCTTCACTATTATTCTACAATGTAGAAAATAATAAAAATAAAGAAAAACCCTTGAATGAGGAGGTGTGTCCAAACTTTTGACAGGTCCTGTATGTGATGCGTACAGAACTATGTATTGTATATCCATCCAGGGGTCCACAAGGTTTGACTGACCGACACGGAGGGAGAGGCAGAGACAGAGAGAAAAGAAAGAGATAAAGAAACACTGTCTTTATTTGGACAGGAGGAGGGCCCAGAAACCCAAGAGTAGCTCCTAGACAAGAAGGAAGCACTCTCAGTGTCTTTTACAACATCCCCATGGTTTGAGACAGAGAGAGAGAGCGAGAGAGAGAGAGAGAAACAGAGAGAGAGACAGAGAGAGAGAAACAGAGAGAGAAAGAGAGAGAGAGAGAGAGATACATAGCGAGAGAGAGAGAAAGAGAGAGAGATGCGTCGAGAGAGGGAGAGAAAGGAAGGAAGAAAGAGAGAGAGAACTCCAAGGTTTGCTTAGCTTCCTAATTGTTGGTTTATTTTTGTGCAAGGTCAATGTGTGAATGAGATCCTAGGGGAAACCCAAAGCGTCGGCCAAACTAACAAACTAAACTCCAGAGGACTGCTCTAAAACTCAGTCCCACATGGTGCCCTTTTCCCCCTCTCTCTGACTGGACAAAACATTAGGAACACCATCCTAATATTGGGTTGCACCCCCTTTTGCCTTCAGAACAGCCTCAATTCACGAACGGGGCATGGACTCTACAAGGTGTCTAAAGAGTTCCCCAGAGAGGCTGGCCCATGTGGACTCTACAAGGTGTCTAAAGAGTTCCCCAGAGAGGCTGGCCCATGTGGACTCTACAAGGTGTCTAAAGAGTTCCCCAGAGAGGCTGGCCCATGTGGACTCTACAAGGTGTCTAAAGAGTTCCCCAGAGAGGCTGGCCCATGTGGACTCTACAAGGTGTCTAAAGAGTTCCCCAGAGAGGCTGGCCCATGTGGACTCTACAAGGTGTCTAAAGAGTTCCCCAGAGAGGCTGGCCCATGTGGACTCTACAAGGTGTCTAAAGAGTTCCACAGGGAGGCTGGCCCATGTGGACTCTACAAGGTGTCTAAAGAGTTCCACAGGGAGGCTGGCCCATGTGGACTCTACAAGGTGTCTAAAGAGTTCCACAGGGAGGCTGGCCCATGTGGACTCCAGTGCTTCCTACAGTTGTGTCCAGTTGGCTGGATGTCCTTTGGGTGGTGGACCATTCTTGATGCACACAGGGAAACTGTTGAGCGTGAACATTCCAGTAGCGTTGCAGTTCTTGACTCAAACCGGTGGCACTTACTACCATACCTTGTTCAAAGGCATTTCAATGCACCCTCTGAATGGCACACACACAATCCATGTCTCAAAAAAAAGTTAGGGGTAGGGTAGGGGGTAGAGAAGGGTAGGGTAGGGTAGGGGGTAGAGAAGGGTAGGGTAGGGTAGGGGGTAGAGAAGGGTAGGGTAGGGGGTAGAGAAGGGTAGGGTAGGGTAGGGGGTAGAGAAGGGTAGGGTAGGGGGTAGAGAAGGGTAGGGTAGGGTAGGGGGTAGAGAAGGGTAGGGTAGGGTAGGGGGTAGAGAAGGGTAGGGTAGGGTAGGGGGTAGAGAAGGGTAGGGTAGGGTAGGGGGTAGAGAAGGGTAGGGTAGGGGGTAGAGAAGGGTAGGGTAGGGGGTAGAGTAGGGTAGGGTAGGGAGTAGAGAAGGGTAGGGTAGGGTAGGGAGTAGAGACGGGTAGGATAGGGTAGGGAGTAGAGAAGGGTAGGGTAGGGGGTAGAGAAGGGTAGGGTAGGGGGTAGAGAAGGGTAGGGTAGGGTAGGGAGTAGAGAAGGGTAGGGTAGGGGGTAGAGTAGGGTAGGGTAGGGAGTAGAGAAGGGTAGGGTAGGGGGTAGAGAAGGGTAGGGTAGGGTAGGGGGTAGAGTAGGGTAGGGTAGGGAGTAGAGAAGGGTAGGGTAGGGTAGGGAGTAGAGACGGGTAAGATAGGGTAGGGAGTAGAGAAGGGTAGGGTAGGGGGTAGAGTAGGGTAGGGTAGGGTAGGGGGTAGAGTAGTGTAGGGTAGAGGGTAGAGTAGGGTAGGGGGTAGAGTAGGGTAGGGGGTAGGGTAGGCTAGGGGGTAGAGTAGGGTACTGTAGGGTAGAGGGTAGAGTAGGGTAGGGGGTAGAGTAGGGTAGGGGGTAGGGTAGGCTAGGGGGTAGAGTAGGGTAGTGTAGTGTATGGTAGAGGGTAGAGTAGGGTAGGGGCTGGAGTAGGGTAGGGGTAGAGTAGGGTAGGGTGTAGACTAGGGTATGGGGTAGAGTAGGGTAGTGTAGGGTAGAGGGTAGAGTAGGGTAGGGGGTAGAGTAGGGTAGGGGGTAGAGTAGGGTAGGGGAAGAGTAGGGTAGGTGGTAGAGTAGGGTAGGGGGTAGGGTAGGGTAGGGGGTAGAGTAGGGTAGGGTGGGGGTAGAGTAGGGGGTAGGGTAGGGGGTAGAGTAGGGTATGGGTAGGGTCGGGTAGGGGGTAGAGTAGGGACAGGTAGTGTAGGGGGTAGGGTAGGGATAGGTACGGTAGAGGGTAGGGGGTAGGGTAGGGACAGGTAGGGTAGAGGGTAGGGTAGGGTTGGGTAGGGTCAAGTAGGGTAGGGAGTAGGGACAGGTAGGGTAGGGGGTAGGATAGGGATAGGTAGGGTAGGGACAGGTAGGGTAGAGGGTAGGGTAGGGTCGGGTAGTGGGTAGAGTAGGGACAGGTAGGGTAGGGGGTAGGGTAGGGTAGGGATAGGTAGGGTAGGGACAGGTAGGGTAGGGACAGGTAGGATGTGGACAGGTAGGGTAGGGGGTAGGGTAGGGACAGGTAGGGTAGGGGGTAGGGTAGGGACAGGTAGGGTAGGGGGTAGGGTAGGGACAAGTAGGGTAGGGGATAGGGTAGGGACAGGTAGGGTAGGGGGTAGGGTGGGGACAGGTAGGGTAGTGGTTAGGGTAGGGGGTAGGGTAGGGACAGGTAGTGTAGGGGGTAGGGTAGGGACAGGTAGGGTTGGGAGTAGGGTCGGGTAGGGTAGAGGATGGGGGTAGGGAGATAGAGTAGGGGGAAGGTAGGGGGGGAAATAATTTATTGGGGGCACCCAAATGGCCTCTGCTCTGCTGCAGCCTGTAGTGTGTGTGTGTGTGTGTGTGTGTGTGTGTGTGTGTGTGTGTGTGTGTGTGTGTGTGTGTGTGTGTGTGTGTGTGTGTGTGTGTGTGTGTGTGTGTGTGTGTGTGTGTGTTTGTGTGTGTGCTGTCAGTGGGGCTAACACCCTTGGAGTCTGGTGGGTTCGAAAGGTCACCGAACATTCCTCAGAGGTAACGGGGCCACTCACCCCGACCCACTGCCCGAATCCACAGCTAGTTATAGAGACTTAACCACTGCCCGAATCCACAGCTAGTTACAGTGCCTTGCGAAAGTATTCGGCCCCCTTGAACTTTGCGACCTTTTGCCACATTTCAGGCTTCAAACATAAAGATATAAAACTGTATTTTTTTGTGAAGAATCAACAACAAGTGGGACACAATCATGAAGTGGAACGACATTTATTGGATATTTCAAACTTTTTTAACAATTACAGCGATTACAGCTGTAAGTCGCTTGGGGTATGTCTCTATCAGTTTTGCACATCGAGAGACTGACATTTTTCCCCATTCCTCCTTGCAAAACAGCTCGAGCTCAGTGAGGTTGGATGGAGAGCATTTGTGAACAGCAGTTTTCAGTTCTTTCCACAGATTCTCGATTGGATTCAGGTCTGGACTTTGACTTGGCCATTCTAACACCTGGATATGTTTATTTTTGAACCATTCCATTGTAGATTTTGCTTTATGTTTTGGATCATTGTCTTGTTGGAAGACAAATCTCCGTCCCAGTCTCAGGTCTTTTGCAGACTCCATCAGGTTTTCTTCCAGAATGGTCCTGTATTTGGCTCCATCCATCTTCCCATCAATTTTAACCATCTTCCCTGTCCCTGCTGAAGAAAAGCAGGCCCAAACCATGATGCTGCCACCACCATGTTTGACAGTGGGGATGGTGTGTTCAGCTGTGTTGCTTTTACGCCAAACATAACGTTTTGCATTGTTGCCAAAAAGTTCAATTTTGGTTTCATCTGACCAGAGCACCTTCTTCCACATGTTTGGTGTGTCTCCCAGGTGGCTTGTGGCAAACTTTAAACAACACTTTTTATGGATATCTTTAAGAAATGGCTTTCTTCTTGCCACTCTTCCATAAAGGCCAGATTTGTGCAATATACGACTGATTGTTGTCCTATGGACAGAGTCTCCCACCTCAGCTGTAGATCTCTGCAGTTCATCCAGAGTGATCATGGGCCTCTTGGCTGCATCTCTGATCAGTCTTCTCCTTGTATGAGCTGAAAGTTTAGAGGGACGGCCAGGTCTTGGTAGATTTGCAGTGGTCTGATACTCCTTCCATTTCAATATTATCGCTTGCACAGTGCTCCTTGGGATGTTTAAAGCTTGGGAAATATTTTTGTATCCAAATCCGGCTTTAAACTTCTTCACAACAGTATCTCGGACCTGCCTGGTGTGTTCCTTGTTCTTCATGATGCTCTCTGCACTTTTAACGGACCTCTGAGACCTTCACAGTGCAGGTGCATTTATACGGAGACTTGATTACACAGGTGGATTGTATTTATCATCATTAGTCATTTAGGTCAACATTGGATCATTCAGAGATCCTCACTGAACTTCTGGAGAGAGTTTGCTGCACTGAAAGTAAAGGGGCTGAATAATTTTGCACGCCCAATTTTTCAGTTTTTGATTTGTTAAAAAAGTTTGAAATATCCAATAAATGTCGTTCCACTTCATGATTGTGTCCCACTTGTTGTTGATTCTTCACAAAAAAATACAGTTTTATATATTTATGTTTGAAGCCTGAAATGTGGCAAAAGGTCGCAAAGTTCAAGGGGGCCGAATACTTTCGCAAGGCACTGTATAGAGACTAAACCACAGCCTGAATCCACAGCTAGTTATAGAGACTAAACCACAGCCTGAATCCCCAGTTAGAGACTTAACCACTGCCTGGATCCCCAGTTAGAGACTTAACCACTGCCCGAATCCCCAGTTAGAGACTTAACCACTGCCTGAATCCCCAGTTAGAGACTTAACCACTGCCTGAATCCCCAGTTAGAGACTTAACCACTGCCTGAATCCCCAGTTAGAGACTTAACCACTGCCTGAATCCCCAGTTAGAGACTTAACCACTGCCTGAATCCCCAGTTAGAGACTTAACCACTGCCTGAATCCCCAGTTAGAGACTTAACCACTGCCTGAATCCCCAGTTAGACTTAACCACTGCCTGAATCCCCAGTTAGAGACTTAACCACTGCCTGAATCCACAGTTAGAGACTTCACCACTGCCTGAATCCCCAGTTAGAGACTTAACCACTGCCTGAATCCCCAGTTAGAGACTTAACCACTGCCTGAATCCCCAGTTAGAGACTTAACCACTGCCTGAATCCCCAGTTAGAGACTAAACCACTGCCTGAATCCCCAGTTAGAGACTAAACCACTGCCTGAATCCCCAGT
>NC_048579.1:64809384-64819384 GCF_013265735.2 Oncorhynchus mykiss
GCAGGTTAGGAGAACTTACGTAGCAGGTGAGGAGAACTTACGTAACAGGTTAGGATAATTAGGTCAAGGTTAGGAAAAGGGTTAGCTAAAATGCAACAAAAAAAAAATCTACTTTTGACGTCAATTTGACATAAGCCGTATACAAACTAGCCATGATCGTGACAAAAGGGTGAGAAGGATTTGTGTTACACTTTGTGTTGAGTTAGTAGCCTTGGAAAGCCTCAAGTAGTGAAGCCACAAGTATGAATGGGAGTTATCGCCCCCTTGTGGATTAGAATGTAATAACCAGTTCAGTGTTAGGATACCAGAAAGAGAACCTGGATTTGCAGGTGCACAGTCATCCAGGTGTGGGAGTTGACAGGCTGTTGGGGGAAAGGTGTTAGAAAGGTATCAGGTATCTCTCTCTCTCTGTCTCTGGGTAAACAAACAGGTATGCAGAAGGGGTGTCAACAGCTGCCTATTGAGAAAGTGGGGGGCAGAGGTATTTCTGTGCTCCACTTCTCTTCCTTTACAAAATAATGCAGGGAAGCTATATGGAGGGAAGCTACATGCAGGGAAGCTATATGGAGGGAAGCTATATGGTGAGAAGCTATATGGTGAGAAGCTATATGGAGAGAAGCTATATGGAGAGAAGCTATATGGTGAGAAGCTATATGGTGAGAAGCTATATGGAGAGAAGCTATATGGAGAGAAGCTATATGGTGAGAAGCTATATGGAGAGAAGCTATATGGTGAGAAGCTACATGGAGAGAAGCTACATGGAGAGAAGCTATATGGAGAGAAGCTATATGGAGAGAAGCTATATGGAGAGAAGCTATATGGAGAGAAGCTATATGGAGGGAAGCTATATGGAGAGAAGCTATATGGAGAGAAGCTATATGGAGAGAAGCTATATGGAGATAAGCTATATGGAGGGAAGCTACATGGAGGGAAGCTATATGGAGAGAAGCTATATGGAGAGAAGCTCTATGGAGAGAAGCTATATGGAGAGAAGCTATATGGAGGGAAGCTATATGGAGAGAAGCTATATGGAGATAAGCTATATGGAGGGAAGCTACATGGAGGGAAGCTACATGGAGGGAAGCTATATGGAGAGAAGCTACATGGAGAGAAGCTCTATGGAGAGAGAGAATGAGAGGGAGACAGCAAAAGAGAGGGAGACAGCAAAAGAGAGGGAGACAGCAAAAGAGAGGCAGGGAAAGAGAAAGGGAGAAAGCGAAAGAGAAATGGAGAGAGGGAAAGAGAAAGGGAGAGAGGGAAAGAGAAAGGGAGAGAGGGAAAGAGAAATGGAGAGAGGGAAAGAGAAAGGGAGAGAGGGAAAGAGAAAGGGAGAGAGGGAAAGAGGCAGGGAAAGAGAGAGGGAGAGAGGGAAAGAGAAATGGAGAGAGGGAAAGAGAGGCAGGGAGAGAGGGAAAGAGAAATGGAGAGAGGGAAAGAGAAAGGGAGAGAGGGAAAGAGAAATGGAGAGAGGGAAAGAGGCAGGGAAAGAGAGAGGGAGAGAGGGAAAGAGAAAGGGAGAGAGAGAAAGAGAAAGGGAGAGAGGGAAAGAGAAAGGGAGAGAGAGAAAGAGAAAGGGAGAGAGGGAAAGAGAAAGGGAGAGAGGGAAAGAGAAATGGAGAGAGAGAAATAGAAAGGGAGAGAGAGAAAGAGAAAGGGAGAGAGGGAAAGAGAAAGGGAGAGAGGGAAAGAGAAAGGGAGAGAGGGAAAGAGAAAGGGAGAGAGGGAAAGAGAAAGGGAGAGAGAGAAAGAGAAATGGAGAGAGAGAAATAGAAAGGGAGAGAGAGAAAGAGAAAGGGAGAGAGGGAAAGAGAAAGGGAGAGAGGGAAAGAGAAAGGGAGAGAGGGAAAGAGCAAAAGAGAGAAAACAGAGTGATGAAGGGGTGCTTTGATGTCATCGTGCCCAGTGGTTAAGGTCATTGGGTCCACAGGACACTGCACAGACACAAAGACCTCTAAATAGTCCCCCACTCCCTCTATCCCTCACTCCTCTCTTCTCCTCTCCTCTCTTTTTTCTCTCTCACTTCTCTGTCCCTTTCTCTTTCTCACTTGAGGAGCCTGTCTCTGGTATTTATTCAGAAGCTTTGCTTTTGTGTCGGACATTTGGTTCATTTGGTTCACATGGACACGTTTCTGAACACACGTGTGTATCAGGCATGTGAGCGTGTGTAATATCACCAGTCGTCCTCTCTGTTTTCCACTAGTGTAATATCACCAGTCGTCCTCTCTGTTTTCCACTAGTTTAATATCACCAGTCATCCTCTCTGTTTTCTACTAGTTTAATATCACCAGTCGTCCTCTCTGTTTTCCACTAGTTTAATGTCACCAGTCATCCTCTCTGTTTTCCACTAGTTTAATATCACCAGTCGTCCTCTCTGTTTTCTACTAGTTTAATATCACCAGTCGTCCTCTCTGTTTTCCACTAGTTTAATATCACCAGTCGTCCTCTCTGTTTTCCACTAGTTTAATATCACCAGTCGTCCTCTCTGTTTTCTACTAGTTTAATGTCACCAGGTCCTCTCTGTTTTCCACTAGTTTAATATCACCAGTCGTCCTCTCTGTTTTCCACTAGTTTAATATCACCAGTCGTCCTCTCTGTTTTCTACTAGTTTAATATCACCAGTCGTCCTCTCTGTTTTCCACTAGTTTAATATCACCAGTCGTCCTCTCTGTTTTCTACTAGTTTAATATCACCAGTCGTCCTCTCTGTTTTCCACTAGTTTAATATCACCAGTCGTCCTCTCTGTTTTCCACTAGTTTAATATCACCAGTCATCCTCTCTGTTTTCCACTAGTTTAATATCACCAGTCGTCCTCTCTGTTTTCCACTAGTTTAATATCACCAGGTCCTCTCTGTTTTCCACTAGTTTAATATCACCAGTCGTCCTCTCTGTTTTCTACTAGTTTAATATCACCAGGTCCTCTCTGTTTTCTACTAGTTTAATATCACCAGTCGTCCTCTCTGTTTTCTACTAGTTTAATATCACCAGTCGTCCTCTCTGTTTTCCACTAGTTTAATATCACCAGTCATCCTCTCTGTTTTCCACTAGTTTAATATCACCAGTCGTCCTCTCTGTTTTCCACTAGTTTAATATCACCAGTTGTCCTCTCTGTTTTCTACTAGTTTAATATCACCAGTCGTCCTCTCTGTTTTCTACTAGTTTAATATCACCAGGTCCTCTCTGTTTTCTACTAGTTTAATATCACCAGTCGTCCTCTCTGTTTTCCACTAGTTTAATATCACCAGTCGTCCTCTCTGTTTTCCACTAGTTTAATATCACCAGTTGTCCTCTCTGTTTTCCACTAGTTTAATATCACCAGTCGTCCTCTCTGTTTTCCACTAGTTTAATATCACCAGTCGTCCTCTCTGTTTTCCACTAGTTTAATATCACCAGTCGTCCTCTCTGTTTTCCACTAGTTTAATATCACCAGTCGTCCTCTCTGTTTTCTACTAGTTTAATATCACCGGTCGTCCTCTCTGTTTTCCACTAGTTTAATATCACCGGTCGTCCTCTCTGTTTTCTACTAGTTTAATATCACCAGTCGTCCTCTCTGTTTTCCACTAGTTTAATATCACCAGTTATCCTCTCTGTTTTCCACTAGTTTAATATCACCAGTCATCCTCTCTGTTTTCTACTAGTTTAATATCACCAGTCGTCCTCTCTGTTTTCCACTAGTTTAATATCACCAGTCATCCTCTCTGTTTTCTACTAGTTTAATATCACCAGTCGTCCTCTCTGTTTTCCACTAGTTTAATATCACCAGTCGTCCTCTCTGTTTTCCACTAGTTTAATATCACCAGTCGTCCTCTCTGTTTTCCACTAGTTTAATATCACCAGTCGTCCTCTCTGTTTTCTACTAGTTTAATATCACCAGTCGTCCTCTCTGTTTTCCACTAGTTTAATATCACCAGTCGTCCTCTCTGTTTTCCACTAGTTTAATATCACCAGTCGTCCTCTCTGTTTTCCACTAGTTTAATATCACCAGTCGTCCTCTCTGTTTTCCACTAGTTTAATATCACCAGTCGTCCTCTCTGTTTTCTACTAGTTTAATATCACCAGTCGTCCTCTCTGTTTTCCACTAGTTTAATATCACCAGTCGTCCTCTCTGTTTTCCACTAGTTTAATATCACCAGTCGTCCTCTCTGTTTTCCACTAGTTTAATATCACCAGTCGTCCTCTCTGTTTTCCACTAGTTTAATATCACCAGTCGTCCTCTCTGTTTTCTACTAGTTTAATATCACCAGTCGTCCTCTCTGTTTTCCACTAGTTTAATATCACCAGTCGTCCTCTCTGTTTTCTACTAGTTTAATATCACCAGTCGTCCTCTCTGTTTTCCACTAGTTTAATATCACCAGTTATCCTCTCTGTTTTCTACTAGTTTAATATCACCAGTCGTCCTCTCTGTTTTCCACTAGTTTAATATCACCAGTCGTCCTCTCTGTTTTCTACTAGTTTAATATCACCAGTCGTCCTCTCTGTTTTCCACTAGTTTAATATCACCAGTTATCCTCTCTGTTTTCTACTAGTTTAATATCACCAGTCGTCCTCTCTGTTTTCCACTAGTTTAATATCACCAGTCGTCCTCTCTGTTTTCTACTAGTTTAATATCACCAGTCGTCCTCTCTGTTTTCCACTAGTTTAATATCACCAGTCGTCCTCTCTGTTTTCTACTAGTTTAATATCACCAGTCCTCCTCTCTGTTTTCCACTAGTTTAATATCACCAGTCGTCCTCTCTGTTTTCTACTAGTTTAATATCACCAGTCGTCCTCTCTGTTTTCCACTAGTTTAATATCACCAGTCGTCCTCTCTGTTTTCCACTAGTTTAATATCACCAGTCGTCCTCTCTGTTTTCTACTAGTTTAATATCACCAGTCGTCCTCTCTGTTTTCTACTAGTTTAATATCACCAGTCGTCCTCTCTGTTTTCTACTAGTTTAATATCACCAGTCGTCCTCTCTGTTTTCTACTAGTTTAATATCACCAGTCATCCTCTCTGTTTTCTACTAGTTTAATATCACCAGTCGTCCTCTCTGTTTTCCACTAGTTTAATATCACCAGTCGTCCTCTCTGTTTTCCACTAGTTTAATATCACCAGTCGTCCTCTCTGTTTTCTACTAGTTTAATAGCACCAGTCATCCTCTCTGTTTTCCACTAGTTTAATATCACCAATGTTCCTCTCTGTTTTCTACTAGTTTAATATCACCAGTCGTCCTCTCTGTTTTCCACTAGTTTAATATCACCAGTCGTCCTCTCTGTTTTCCACTAGTTTAATATCACCAGTCGTCCTCTCTGTTTTCCACTAGTTTAATATCACCAGTCGTCCTCTCTGTTTTCCACTAGTTTAATATCACCAGTCGTCCTCTCTGTTTTCCACTAGTTTAATATCACCAGTCGTCCTCTCTGTTTTCCACTAGTTTAATATCACCAGTCGTCCTCTCTGTTTTCTACTAGTTTAATATCACCAGTCGTCCTCTCTGTTTTCTACTAGTTTAATATCACCAGTCGTCCTCTCTGTTTTCTACTAGTTTAATATCACCAGTCGTCCTCTCTGTTTTCCACTAGTTTAATATCACCAGTCGTCCTCTCTGTTTTCCACTAGTTTAATATCACCAGTCGTCCTCTCTGTTTTCTACTAGTTTAATATCACCAGTCGTCCTCTCTGTTTTCCACTAGTTTAATATCACCAGGTCCTCTCTGTTTTCTACTAGTTTAATATCACCAGTCGTCCTCTCTGTTTTCTACTAGTTTAATGTCACCAGGTCCTCTCTGTTTTCCACTAGTTTAATATCACCAGTCGTCCTCTCTGTTTTCTACTAGTTTAATGTCACCAGGTCCTCTCTGTTTTCCACTAGTTTAATATCACCAGTCGTCCTCTCTGTTTTCCACTAGTTTAATGTCACCAGGTCCTCTCTGTTTTCCACTAGTTCAATATCACCAGTCGTCCTCTCTGTTTTCCACTAGTTTAATGTCACCAGGTCCTCTCTGTTTTCTACTAGTTTAATATCACCAGTCGTCCTCTCTGTTTTCTACTAGTTTAATATCACCAGTCGTCCTCTCTGTTTTCTACTAGTTTAATATCACCAGTCGTCCTCTCTGTTTTCCACTAGTTTAATATCACCAGTTATCCTCTCTGTTTTCTACTAGTTTAATATCACCAGTCGTCCTCTCTGTTTTCCACTAGTTTAATATCACCAGTCGTCCTCTCTGTTTTCCACTAGTTTAATATCACCAGTCGTCCTCTCTGTTTTCTGCTAGTTTAATATCATCAGTCGTCCTCTCTGTTTTCCACTAGTTTAATATCACCAGTCGTCCTCTCTGTTTTCCACTAGTTTAATATCACCAGTCGTCCTCTCTGTTTTCTACTAGTTTAATATCACCAGTCGTCCTCTCTGTTTTCCACTAGTTTAATATCACCAGTCGTCCTCTCTGTTTTCCACTAGTTTAATATCACCAGTCGTCCTCTCTGTTTTCCACTAGTTTAATATCACCAGTCCTCCTCTCTGTTTTCCACTAGTTTAATATCACCAGTCGTCCTCTCTGTTTTCTACTAGTTTAATATCACCAGTCGTCCTCTCTGTTTTCCACTAGTTTAATATCACCAGTCGTCCTCTCTGTTTTCTACTAGTTTAATATCACCAGTCGTCCTCTCTGTTTTCCACTAGTTTAATATCACCAGTCGTCCTCTCTGTTTTCCACTAGTTTAATATCACCAGTCGTCCTCTCTGTTTTCCACTAGTTTAATATCACCAGTCGTCCTCTCTGTTTTCTACTAGTTTAATATCACCAGTCGTCCTCTCTGTTTTCTACTAGTTTAATATCACCAGTCGTCCTCTCTGTTTTCCACTAGTTTAATATCACCAGTCGTCCTCTCTGTTTTCCACTAGTTTAATATCACCAGTCGTCCTCTCTGTTTTCCACTAGTTTAATATCACCAGTCGTCCTCTCTGTTTTCTACTAGTTTAATATCACCAGGTCCTCTCTGTTTTCCACTAGTTTAATATCACCAGTCGTCCTCTCTGTTTTCTACTAGTTTAATATCACCAGTCGTCCTCTCTGTTTTCCACTAGTTTAATATCACCAGTCGTCCTCTCTGTTTTCCACTAGTTTAATATCACCAGTCGTCCTCTCTGTTTTCCACTAGTTTAATATCACCAGTCATCCTCTCTGTTTTCTACTAGTTTAATATCACCAGTCGTCCTCTCTGTTTTCCACTAGTTTAATATCACCAGTCATCCTCTCTGTTTTCTACTAGTTTAATATCACCAGTCGTCCTCTCTGTTTTCTACTAGTTTAATATCACCAGTCGTCCTCTCTGTTTTCCACTAGTTTAATATCACCAGTCGTCCTCTCTGTTTTCTACTAGTTTAATATCACCAGTCGTCCTCTCTGTTTTCCACTAGTTTAATATCACCAGTCGTCCTCTCTGTTTTCCACTAGTTTAATATCACCAGTCGTCCTCTCTGTTTTCCACTAGTTTAATATCACCAATGTTCCTCTCTGTTTTCTACTAGTTTAATATCACCAGTCGTCCTCTCTGTTTTCCACTAGTTTAATATCACCAGTCGTCCTCTCTGTTTTCTACTAGTTTAATATCACCAGTCGTCCTCTCTGTTTTCCACTAGTTTAATATCACCAGTCGTCCTCTCTGTTTTCCACTAGTTTAATATCACCAGTCGTCCTCTCTGTTTTCCACTAGTTTAATATCACCAGTCGTCCTCTCTGTTTTCCACTAGTTTAATATCACCAGTCTTTCCTCTCTGTTTTCTACTAGTTTAATATCACCAGTCGTCCTCTCTGTTTTCCACTAGTTTAATATCACCAGTTGTCCTCTCTGTTTTCCACTAGTTTAATATCACCAGTCGTCCTCTCTGTTTTCCACTAGTTTAATATCACCAGTCGTCCTCTCTGTTTTCCACTAGTTTAATATCACCAGTCGTCCTCTCTGTTTTCCACTAGTTTAATATCACCAGTTGTCCTCTCTGTTTTCTACTAGTTTAATATCACCAGTCGTCCTCTCTGTTTTCTACTAGTTTAATATCACCAGTCGTCCTCTCTGTTTTCCACTAGTTTAATATCACCAGTCGTCCTCTCTGTTTTCCACTAGTTTAATATCACCAGTCGTCCTCTCTGTTTTCTACTAGTTTAATATCACCAGTCGTCCTCTCTGTTTTCTACTAGTTTAATATCACCAGTCGTCCTCTCTGTTTTCCACTAGTTTAATATCACCAGTCGTCCTCTCTGTTTTCTACTAGTTTAATATCACCAGGTCCTCTCTGTTTTCCACTAGTTTAATATCACCAGTCGTCCTCTCTGTTTTCTACTAGTTTAATATCACCAGTCGTCCTCTCTGTTTTCCACTAGTTTAATATCACCAGGTCCTCTCTGTTTTCCACTAGTTTAATATCACCAGTCGTCCTCTCTGTTTTCCACTAGTTTAATATCACCAGTCGTCCTCTCTGTTTTCTACTAGTTTAATATCACCAGTCGTCCTCTCTGTTTTCCACTAGTTTAATATCACCAGTCATCCTCTCTGTTTTCTGCTAGTTTAATATCACCAGTCGTCCTCTCTGTTTTCCACTAGTTTAATATCACCAGTCGTCCTCTCTGTTTTCCACTAGTTTAATATCACCAGGTCCTCTCTGTTTTCCACTAGTTTAATATCACCAGTCGTCCTCTCTGTTTTCCACTAGTTTAATATCACCAGTCATCCTCTCTGTTTTCTACTAGTTTAATATCACCAGTCGTCCTCTCTGTTTTCCACTAGTTTAATATCACCAGTCGTCCTCTCTGTTTTCTACTAGTTTAATATCACCAGTCGTCCTCTCTGTTTTCCACTAGTTTAATATCACCAGGTCCTCTCTGTTTTCCACTAGTTTAATATCACCAGTCGTCCTCTCTGTTTTCCACTAGTTTAATATCACCAGGTCCTCTCTGTTTTCCACTAGTTTAATATCACCAGTCGTCCTCTCTGTTTTCCACTAGTTTAATATCACCAGTCATCCTCTCTGTTTTCCACTAGTTTAATATCACCAGGTCCTCTCTGTTTTCCACTAGTTTAATATCACCAGTCATCCTCTCTGTTTTCTGCTAGTTTAATATCACCAGTCGTCCTCTCTGTTTTCTACTAGTTTAATATCACCAGTCGTCCTCTCTGTTTTCTACTAGTTTAATATCACCAGTCATCCTCTCTGTTTTCCACTAGTTTAATATCACCAGTCGTCCTCTCTGTTTTCTACTAGTTTAATATCACCAGTCGTCCTCTCTGTTTTCTGCTAGTTTAATATCACCAGGTCCTCTCTGTTTTCCACTAGTTTAATATCACCAGTCATCCTCTCTGTTTTCCACTAGTTTAATATCACCAGTCGTCCTCTCTGTTTTCTACTAGTTTAATATCACCAGTCGTCCTCTCTGTTTTCTACTAGTTTAATATCACCAGTCGTCCTCTCTGTTTTCCACTAGTTTAATATCACCAGTCGTCCTCTCTGTTTTCCACTAGTTTAATATCACCAGTTGTCCTCTCTGTTTTCCACTAGTTTAATATCACCAGTCGTCCTCTCTGTTTTCCACTAGTTTAATGTCACCAGTTATCCTCTCTGTTTTCCACTAGTTTAATATCACCAGTCGTCCTCTCTGTTTTCTACTAGTTTAATATCACCAGTCGTCCTCTCTGTTTTCTACTAGTTTAATATCACCAGTCGTCCTCTCTGTTTTCCACTAGTTTAATATCACCAGTCGTCCTCTCTGTTTTCTACTAGTTTAATATCACCAGTCGTCCTCTCTGTTTTCCACTAGTTTAATATCACCAGTCGTCCTCTCTGTTTTCTACTAGTTTAATATCACCAGTCGTCCTCTCTGTTTTCCACTAGTTTAATATCACCAGTCGTCCTCTCTGTTTTCCACTAGTTTAATATCACCAGTCGTCCTCTCTGTTTTCCACTAGTTTAATATCACCAGGTCCTCTCTGTTTTCCACTAGTTTAATATCACCAGGTCCTCTCTGTTTT
>NC_048579.1:64824384-64861884 GCF_013265735.2 Oncorhynchus mykiss
GGGAGGACTTGACCGACAAGCAGGCGAATGCAGAACAGAAAGGCTGTTCGTTTTGTTTGTTGTCTATTGGTCGGCCATTTGCTTCCTCTCCCCTTCGCAACTGTCCCCTGATTGGTGGCTTGTGCAGTGACGACCAGGAAGTGATGTCACCAGTATCCTTGTTCCCTGGTTGGTAGAATGGGAAGGGGAGGCTGGATAGACTCCTCTTACTTTAAAGACTCTTCAAAACGAGAGTGAGGAAGTCAGAGAGCGAGAGAGGGAGAGAGAGAGAGAGAGAGAGGGGGAAAGAGAGAGAGAGAGAGAGAAGGAGAGAAAGACTAGAAAGGGATGGATCCCAATGAACTGTGCCAAAGCTCCTTTCACCTCCTCTTCCACTCTCTCCTCTCTTCTCCACCCTTCCCACCATAGGTTGTTTCTGCATTCTGTTGTATGTCTCACCCTCTTTTCATCACCCTTATTTCATCACCCTCTTACCATCACCCTGTTAGAGCTCTTAGAAACCACCAGTCCAAGCCAAAGGACACCACCTCACACATGAACTGTTGAGTTTGGAACTCTGTAACCATGGAATCACAGCATGTGTTCTAATCACTTACCCACTAGACATCACGTTGACCTCTAGCCTGGAAGACAGGACAGCTCATGACTTTGGGCACAGAAAGCAAACATAGCTCTGTGTAACTTCTAGGGACCATGCGAGTCCCAGAGGACAAGAAGAACAAGAGTTGTGTTGATTGAAGGGAGGAGGACTCTGAGACCTTGGCTGGACATATTGAAATAAGAGAAGAGAGAGAGAGAGAGAGGAAACACCTGCGTCCTTCTACAATACATAGACCTCTCACTCTACCTTTAAATGAATGCTGTTCTATCATCTAACAGCATCATTACATTGTCTGGACTGGATTACTGATCAGTGGCCCCGTGGCCCCTGGCTGTTCAATAACAGACTGCTGTATCTCTCTATTCAACAGGTGGGCCACAGCTACTGTGACCATACCAATAGCCGTCTCCAAGCCAATGTCATGACATTCACACAGATACCAAGCTTTGTTAGGAGGATGAAACAAATGTGTTATAGAGTTAAAATGTGTGTCTGGGGATGAATTCTATAAAGCAGAAGAAAGGGAACGGAGGAAATCGGAGGACTGCAGATTATTATAGTGGGGATAAGGTACATAGAAATAGCTGTCCATCAAAAATTATATTTTATTAATAATTACTTTTTCATTTTATACTTCATATATGTATTGTTTTGATGATCCTGTCTTTTGACATGGAGGCTTTG
Source organism: Oncorhynchus mykiss (assembly GCF_013265735.2). Classification (NCBI taxonomy): domain Eukaryota; kingdom Metazoa; phylum Chordata; class Actinopteri; order Salmoniformes; family Salmonidae; genus Oncorhynchus; species Oncorhynchus mykiss. The sequence continues at coordinate 64,825,670 of NC_048579.1, forward strand.
GTTTCGTCCTATTCCCTGTGTAGTGCACTACTTTTTGCCAGAGTCCTATGGTCCCCGGTCAAAAGTAGTGCACTAAATAGGGAATAGGGTGTTATATGGGACACACCCTTTTAGACATTGTTGTTCAGCGGAACCTCTATCCCTGGGGTTCCTTCCTGCTTGGAATGTCTATTGTCCAATCTCTGCCAAACGCTGCCCACTCTTCAGCCAATGACGGACAAGCCTTTCCTTTGTCATCCAATGAGTGTTGTGGCAAAGTACTACTCATGTAAATATCAGCAGACCTTATCCTTCTATGCAGATAATGACACTTTTACAACATACAGACTCCAGGTCTCTCAGAGTGTGTTCTTGTCTATATTATTGTCTCTGAAAGATTGTTGTCTTGATGTGATCCATTAATATGCTCCATGTGTATATTGTATTATCCCCCCCCCCCCCCCCACTTCAAAACAGCAATATTAAACCAATAATAGTGATGATTATAATAACTAGAAGTGTTTTCCTCTTTCCTAGTCCTCTCAAGATGCTCTTCTAGAGACAGGGAGGCTGAAGAGGTCTACTGTGTCTTCATTTATTTCCCTCTTCTTCCATACTGCTGTGTGTGTGTGTGTGTGTGTGTGTGTGTGTGTGTGTGTGTGTGTGTGTGTGTGTGTGTGTGTGTGTGTGTGTGTGTGTGTGTGTGTGTGTGTGTGTGTGGCCTCTCATTATCAATAATGTTTTATGACACATTAAAACAATACTTTCGGGGTTTTACCCATATAGTTAGTCATTGTGCTAACGCTAGTTAGCATTGGCTCACAAAACTACCTCTAACTTCCTTCATACTGGACAGAGAGATATAAAAATTGTATCCATGAGTTCATCGGACTCTGGGGCAGTAGATGCCCCAGTGCCAAAATCCCCAAGTATCACTTTAAGTTGTGTGTACCTGGAGTGGGAAAAATACTACCAATAGCCTTTCATAATATATGAAGCAATACATTATGCACAGGTGCAGAACTATTGTAAACAACAGACAGAGTAGCAGCAGCATCAGGGTTATGTTGTAGCATAACCTAGCCTAGCGTCTCCTCTCCTCTGTAGGAGTGTCAGACCTAGCCTGGAGTCTCCTCTCCTCTGTAGTAGTGTCAGACCTAGCCTAGCATCTCCTCTCCTCTGTAGTAGTCATGGCTAACCTAGCCTAGTATCTCTCTCCTTTCGTCTGTAGGAGTCATTAACCTAGCCTAGCGTCTCCTCTCCTCTGTATTAGTCATGGCTAACTTAGCCTAGCATCTCCTCTCCTCTGTAGGAGTAGTAGTGTCAGACCTAGCCTAGCGTCTCCTCTCCTCTGTAGTAGTAGTGTCAGACCTAGCCTAGCGTCTCCTCTCCTCTGTAGTAGTGTCAGACCTAGCCTAGCGTCTCATCTCTGTAGGAGTAGTGTCAGACCTAGCCTAGCGTCTCCTCTCCTCTGTAGTAGTAGTGTCAGACCTAGCCTAGCGTCTCCTCTCCTCTGTAGTAGTAGTGTCAGACCTAGCCTAGCGTCTCCTCTCCTCTGTAGGAGTAGTAGTGTCAGACCTAGCCTAGCGTCTCCTCTGTAGTAGTAGTGTCAGACCTAGCCAAGCATATCCTCTGTAGTAGTAGTGTCAGACCTAGCCTAGCGTCTCCTCTGTAGTAGTAGTGTCAGACGTACCCTAGCCTAGCGTCTCCTCTGTAGTATTAGTGTCAGACCTAGCCTAGCATCTCCTCTGTAGTAGTAGTGTCAGACCTAGCCTAGCGTCTCCTCTGTAGTAGTAGTGTCAGACCTACCCTAGCCTAGCGTCTCCTCTGTAGTAGTAGTGTCAGACCTAGCGTCTCCTCTGTAGTAGTAGTGTCAGACCTAGCGTCTCCTCTGTAGTAGTAGTGTCAGACCTAGCGTCTCCTCTGTAGTAGTAGTGTCAGACCTAGCGTCTCCTCTGTAGTAGTAGTGTCAGACCTAGCGTCTCCTCTGTAGTAGTAGTGTCAGACCTAGCCTAGCATCTCCTCTGTAGTAGTAGTGTCAGACCTAGCCTAGCGTCTCCTCTGTAGTAGTAGTGTCAGACCTAGCCTAGCGTCTCCTCTGTAGGAGTAGTGTCAGACCTAGCCTAGCGTCTCCTCTGTAGGAGTAGTAGTGTCAGATTGTGACAGTAGATTAGGAACACTAGAACGGTGTAAAGGACGACCAGCACACTGCTCTCAGATAATCCTGATAATCACAGATTAGACAACTGTTATTATGACACAGCAGCCACACCCCTCACCCCCTGCCATCACACCAGCTACTGTACACCTGTATAGGGCCATACATACTACACTGTTATAGCCTCACCCCCTGCCATCACACCAGCTACTGTACCCCTGTATAGGGCCTTACATACTACACTGTTATAGCCTCACTCCCTGACACCACACCAGCTATTGTACCCCTGTATATGGCCATACATACTACACTGTTATAGACACACACCCTGTCATCACACTAGCCTCTGTACCCCCGTATAGGGCCTTACATAGTTCACTGTTATAGCCTCACCCCGACACCACACTAGCTACTGTACCCCTGTATATGGCCATACATACTCCACTGTTATAGACACACCCCCTGACACCACACTAGCTAGTTCAAGTTTATTATGTAAAACATCATTGCATAACAACATGAAATAAGATGCTGTTTACCTGATGAGGACCACTCTGAAGTAAACATGTACATGTACAGTGCCTTCAGATAGCATTCACAGCTCACATGTTGTTGTGTTACAGCCTGAATTCAACATGGATTAAACAGATGTTTTTTCTCACATCTACACACAATACGCCGCAATGATAACGTTTTTAGAAGTATTTGCTTATTTATTGACAATTAAATAGAGAAATATCTCATTTACATACAGAACCAGTCAAAAGTTTGGACACGCCTCCTCATTCAAGGGTTTTTCTTTATTTGTATTATTTTTTACGTTGTAGAATAATAGTGAAGACATCAACACTATGAAATAACACATATGGAATCATGTAGTAACCAAAAGTGTTAAGTAAATCAAAATATATTTGGGATTTTATATTCTACAAAGTAGCCACCCTTTGCCTTGACAGCTTTGCACACTCTTGGCATTCTCTCAACCAGCTTCACCTGGAATGCTTTTCCAAAAGTCTTGAAGGAGTTCGCACATATGCTGAGCACTTGTTAGCTGCTTTTCCTTCACTCTGCGGTCCGACTCATCCCAAATCATCTCAATTGGGTTGAGGTCAGGTAATGGTGGAGACCGGGTCATCTGATGCAGCACTCCATCCCTCTAATTCTTGGTCCACCTGGAGGTGTGTTGGGTCATTGTCCTGTTGAAAAACAAATGATAGTCCCACTAAGTGCAAACCAGATGGAACGGCGTATCGGTGCAGAATCCTGTGGTAGCCATGCTGGTTAAGTGTTGCCATCTGTTTTGACCCTGTGTCGAATAGTACTAAGGCACTTCTTGAGATATTCCAGGACCTGGGAGTCAGATCGGGCCTCCTTAGAAGATTTGATGGGATTATAGAGGACAGCAGACACAATGCAGTTAATGCCACGTGGTAGGAGACATGGTCTCAGCCAAGTTCACAAACGCTCAACGCTGTCATCCTCAAAGTCCAGCAAACGCTTGTGAAGGATGCTGTGCATTATGCATGGCCACACACCCACCACATGAGGTTACTTTTATTTATTTTTATTTTACCTTTATTTAACTAGGCAAGTCAGTTAAGAACAAATTCTTATTTTCAATGACGGCCTAGGAACAGTGGGTTAACTGTTCAGGGGCAGAACGACAGATTTGTACCTTGTCAGCTCGGGGGTTTGAACTCTCAACCTTCCGGTTACTAGTCCAACGCTCTAACCCTGCCGTCCCTTTCTATGCAAACTACAGCCTTGAAGACTGACTATTGAGTCTGGGATGTCTTCGTTTAACCAGGACTCGGCCACAGCAACAATGTCAGTCTCGTTAGTCACAGTGGTAAAAGCTCCTCTACCTTGTGTCTTAAGGATCTCATGTTACACAAGAGAAAGTTGGGAAGCGTAGTCTCTACAGACAATTTGATGGGGCATCTGTGTGTTCCACACCAGAGTGCACGGTAGACCAGATTCTGAAGTCAACAGGACTATGAGGCTTGTGCTGCTTTGCGGGGTCACGAGTCAGGACAGGTATTCTAAGCCCTGTCCCAAAAGGCCAGACTGTGCAAGAGTTCATTTAAGATTCCCCAAAGATCTGATGTTAGTTTTTGCATTGCTCAAACTAAAAATAATATTTTTTTAGTGAGCATGAAATCTATACAGCAATATGATACTTGATAATGATAATACACACAGGAAATGCAAGTATTCACGGAATATCAAACAATTATTAAACAGGTAACACTTATAAACTCAGCAAAAAAGAAACGTCCTCTCACTGTCAACTGTGTTCATGTTCAGCAAACTTAACGTGTAAATATTTTATATGAACCAAAGATTCAACAACTGAGACATAAACTGAACAAGTTCCACAGACATGTGACTAACAGAAATTGAATAATGTGTCCCTGAACAAAGGGGTAAAAAAAAAAAAAAGTTTAAAAAAAAATGCTAATTGATTACTTAAAAATCATACAATGTGATTTTCTGGATTTTTGTTTTAGATTCCGTCTCTCACAGTTGAAGTGTACCTCTGATAAAAATGACAGACCTCTACATGCTTTGTAGGTAGGAAACCCTGCAAAATCGGCAGTGCATCAAATACTTGTTCTCCCCACTGTGCATGATTTTTTGTTAACTAGTAAAGATTAGCCTACAGCAAAGTGTGTTTAAATAATTTCTAACTTGATAACAATTTCTGCTTGTTAGTTTTTGCTGCCATGTGGGTTTTAGCTTGCTCGAGCCTGCTAACTGAGGAGTGTTAATTCACCTGTTTCCATACATGTTTAATTTTAAAACATTTATCTTACAAACGAGTTGTTTAATCTAACTGCTTAACAATTTATCTGTACATGGAATTGTATTTGGGTTTCTTTTACTCATTTTTTTCTATAACGGGCATTATCTGATGTGTGGAGACATTTCACTGCCGCTAATGTAGAAGAAAAAGCTGTGTACATTTACAAATACTGTGCCAAAGCATATGTGAAGAATGCAACAAAAATGCAGAATCATCTGGCCAAGTGCATAAAGTTCCCTCAGCGCTCACAACAAGCCACCTTTGACAAAGTCCCTCTACTTCGAGGTGAAAATGATGAATCAGAAACCTTATCGATAGACAGAATATGAGCTACTCTTCGATACTAATTACTAGTCTGCAGCCTGAAATTATGTACCCGTGAATGCGAGGACCGACAACCTCCGAAACACCTATCTATAACAGCATTTCTAAATTTGACTCTGAACTATCCATTCTAACCACGGCAGAGAGAGAGAGGACGGACAAACTCTCCAACAGGATGCCGACGACACACTGAGCGTAAATATATATATTGATGGCAATTATTGCCGAATGAGTGAGCGTTCATGTGCAAAGGATTAGCATTTCAACTGTTATAATTATCAACTCTGTAGTGTCTTATCTTTCGAGCCCTTCTCAGTCCCTTTGTCTACCAAGCCGCGATACCGGTTTAGCCCACTAGGGCACATCCCCTATCATTTCCTTGTAACCATATCTACCTTGTTTGTTTGTATGTGCATTTCTGTGATTATTTAGTTAGTTAGTTAATAAATAAATGATTGAGGCAATTGATGTATGGATGATTCTTAGTGAAGACTGTGTTCGTGCAGATAACCAACAATTTACGACATTTGGAATGAGACTAACATGAGGCTAAGAATAATTGGGGTCTACTCAAACCTTAGCCCTCTCGTGGTAATCGAGGTAAGCTGGTCTGATAGGAAATTATTAGGTGGGGGTTATATTCGGAACAGTAGAAAAGGGCTGTCCCCTGAGCCAGATCCTGTCTGTGCTCCTGGGGGCGGGCCAATGACTTAATTAGACTTTAAAGGGAATACAATTCTCTTTTATTAACATCACCTTACATAATTTCACAAATAGTTTCATCCTTACTCATTCATTTTATACAATAATTAGATGCAAGTCTCGTAACAGAGGATCCTGTATAAACAGAGTTATGGTAATATGGCTGTATTGTCTTTCATGAGGTCACAATATTGTACCAAACTGACCGGTTGTAGCTGGATTCTCCACCAACCGTTTACACATTCTCCCAAACAAGGATATTGTTCAGTTCTCAAGTTCTGTGATATGGAAGAAATTCATTTGTTCTCTCTATGGGTCTCTTTCTGCATATACTGGTGGAGAGAGTCTCCTCCAGGAATTTACAACCTGAGATAAGAGAAGCCTGGGTGTAGGCGGGCCACGTCATGACAAATGTCTGGCTCAAGGTGCGTTTTGCAACTGGTTCACCTCTGATGCTCACAGACGATGTGTATTGGAAGAGATTTCTGAATGTTTTTCACCCAGCATACACCCCTCCAACCAGAAATGTGTCATCTACTCATTTGCTGGATGCAGAGTTCAACAGAGTTCAAGTGAAGGTCAAGCAAATCATAGAGAAAGCAGACTGTATTGCAATCATCCCTGATGGGTGGTTGAATGTTCGTGGGCAAGGAATAATTAACTACATCATCTCCACCCCTCAACCAGTATTCTACAAGATCACAAACACAAGGGACAACAGACACACCAGACTCTACATTGCAGATGAGCTGAAGGCCGTCATCAATGACTTTGGACCACAGAAGATATTTGCACTGGTGACAGACAATGCTGGGAACATGAAGGCTGCTTGGTCTAAAGTGAAGGAGTCCTACCCTCACATCAAACCCATTGGCTGTGCTGCTCATGCATTGAAGCTGCTCCTCAAGGACATCATGGCACTGAAAACAATGAAAATACTCTACAAGAGAGCCAAGGAAATGGTTAGGTAAGTGAAGGCTCATCAAGTTATAGCAGCAATCTACCTCACCAAGCAAAGTGAGAAGAATAAGAGCACCACATTGAAGCTGCCCAGCAACACCCGTTGGGGTGGTGTTGTCATCATGTTTGTCATCATGTTTGTCATCATGTTTGTCATCATGTTTGACAGAGGAAGAAGTCACTCCAAGAAATGGCAATATCACAGCCTGCCGATATGGACAGACCCATCAAGAGGATCCTCCTGGATGATGTATTTTGGGAGAGAGTGGTAAGCAGCCTGAAACCTATAGCAGTAGCCATTGGACGGATTGAGGGAGACAATGCCATCCTGTCTGATGTTCAGACTCTACTTGCAGATGTAAGAGAATAAATCCATACTGCCCTGCCCACTTCACTGTTGCTCCAAGCAGAGGAAACTGCAGTTCTGAAATACACCAAAAAGTGAAGACTTCTGCCTGAAGCCCAAACACCCTGCAGCGTACATGTTGGACCCCAAGTATGCTGGTAAGAGCATCCTGTCTGGTGCAGAGATCAACAAGGCCTATGGTGTCATCACTACCGTGTCTCGCCACCTTGGCCTGGATGAGGGCAAGGTTCTTGGCAGTCTTACGGAGTACACTTCCAAGCAAGGGCCTTGGGATGGAGATGCAATATGGTAGTCGTGACAACATATCTCACCAGCCACCTGGTGGGAAGGACTTTGTGGATCTGAGGCTCTTTCCACTGTTGCCTCCATCATCCTCCAAATCCCACAAACATCAGCCGCCTCAGAATGCAACTGGTCCTTGTTTGGGAACACACACACACACACACACACACACACACACACACACACACAAAACAGGCTGACCAATACAAGGGTTGAAAAATTGGTGGCCATCCGGGCAAATTTGAGGCTTTTTGAGCCTGACATCAAGCCATCCTCAACTAGGTTGGAAAGTGACAGTGAAGATGAGACCTCAGAGTCTGATGTTCAAGAGGTGGACATTGAGGAGGTCCAGGGAGAAGACATGGAAGCCTGAGAGGAAGACAACTAAAGCTTTAGTTTCTAGACTATAATTTTATAGATTTATGTTGAAAACATTTTTGGGAGATGCGATGGATCATTGGGGATCATTCAATATTCCCTTTCTGTTGTTCAGTGAAATCATCCCATGTGAAGAGTCAACTCATTTAATTAAAGTTCAATTCGTACTAAATATTTTTTTGTATTTCTATTGGAAGGATTTAATCATTTGATTTATGTCTACTTATGATGAGGTAAAAGGTTTCTGTCTCCATATGATATGGTAAATATATCCAATACAAAAAACATCTACATTTAAATGGTATCAATATTCATTCCCATATATTCCGTTAATTCCCACGGAAAGTTTCCACCTCTGAATATTCCCCAAAATATGCAATCCTACATACTACACTGTTATAGCCACACCCCCTGACAGCACACCAGCTACTGTACACCTGTATAGGGCCATACATACTACACTGTTATAGCCACACCCCCTTCCACCACACTAGCCCTCATAGAAATAAAATGACTAGAATGGTGTCACGTTCTGACCATAGTTCTGTTATTTTATTCTTGGTTTTAGTATGGTCAGGGCGTGAGTTGGGGTGGGCAGTCTATGTTTTTCTATGTTGGTTTTTGGGTTCGGCCTAGTATGGTTCTCAATCAGAGGCGGGTGTCATTGGTTGTCTCTGATTGAGAATCATACTTAGGTAGCCTGGGTTTCACTGTTGGTTTGTGGGTGTTTGTTTCCGTGTGAGTGTTTGGGCCACACGGTACTGTTTGGGTTTTGGTTTGTGGGTGTTTGTTTCCGTGTGAGGGTTTGGGCCACACTGTACTGTTTGGGTTTTGGTTTGTGGGTGTTTGTTTCCGTGTGAGGGTTTGGGCCACACTGTACTGTTTGGGTTTTGGTTTGTGGGTGTTTGTTTCCGTGTGAGTGTTTGGGCCACACGGTACTGTTTCAGTTTTGTTAATTCACATCATCGTTTATTGTTTTGATTCAGTGTTCAGTGCTTTCTTGAATTAAAATCATCATGAACACTTACCACGCTGCGCTTTGGTCCGATCCTTACTCCTCCTCAGACGAAGAGGAGGAAATCCGTTACAAATGGACATCTATGCTCTGCCCATTTTAGATTTAGTTCAACTGTAGATATAGAAATCTGTTCTAGGAATTATTTTTCTGCGGCTTTAGAAATTCTCTGATGGGAGAGCAGAATCTTCTATTGACAACGGAGGGCTGTGAGAGAAAGCAAAGGCCAACCCTGATGGAATGGATGGGAGAATTACTGTCATTGTTCCATTGCATTGTGATCAGAGATTGAGGTGTGTTCACAACAACATGCTTAAGCAGTAGGTATTAAACCTATATTTAGGGCCGTGACTCTCTATATCTCGTCCTCTCTCATCCCTGCCATCTCTCTCTCTCATCCCTGCCATCCCTGCCATCTCTCTCTCTCATCCCTGCCATCTCTCTCTCTCATCCCTGCCATCTCTCTCTCTCATCCCTGCCATCTCTCTCTCTCATCCCTGCCATCTCTCTCTCTCATCCCTGCCATCTCTCTCTCTCATCCCTGCCATCTCTCTCTCTCATCCCTGCCATCTCTCTCTCAATTCAACTCAAAGGGGCGTTATTGGCATGGGAAATATATGTTTACATTGCCAAAGCAAGTGAAATGAACAATTAACAAAAGTGAGAATCAACAAATGTAACAACATCAACAAAACACTATTAGAAATGAACTCTCTCTCTCTCATCCCTGTCCCCCCCTCTCTATCTTTCTCTCCATTTGTCTCTCCCTTTATCTTTCTCTCTGTCTCTCTCTCTCCATCTCTGTCTCTGTCTCTCTGTCTCTGTCCTCTCTCACTCATCCCTGCCCCCCCTCTCTCCCTCTCACCCCCCCTCTCTCTCTCATCCCCCCCTCTCTCTCTCATCCCCCTCTCTCTCTCTCATCCCCCCTCTCTCTCTCTCATCCCCCCTCTCTCTGTCTCATCCCCCCTCCCTCCCTCTCATCCCTGTCCCCCCCTCTCTATCTTTCTCTCCCTCTGTCTCGCGCTCTCCCTTTCTCTTTCTCTCTGTCTCTCTCTCTCCATCTCTGTCTCTCTGTCTCTGTCCTCTCTCGCTCATCCCTGCCCCCCTCTCTCCCTCTCATCCCTGCCCCCCATGCTTGTGATTTCTTGCCATTGAGTTTCATTCCAATCAAGTCCTCCTAAATCCCACCCTCCATGACTGTGTGCTTTCTCTCCTCCTCCAGGTCCAAATGAGTTTGATTCCTTTGTTTGTGTGCTTTCTCTCCTCCAGGTCCAAATGAGTTGGATTCCTTTGTTTGTGTGCTTTCTCTCCTCCAGGTCCAAATGAGTTCGATTCCTTTGTTTGTGTGCTTTCTCTCCTCCAGGTCCAAATGAGTTTGATTCCTTTGTTTGTGTGCTTTCTCTCCTCCAGGTCCAAATGAGTTGGATTCCTTTGTTTGTGTGCTTTCTCTCCTCCAGGTCCAAATGAGTTGGATTCCTTTGTTTGTGTGCTTTCTCTCCTCCAGGTCCAAATGAGTTGGATTCCTTTGTTTGTGTGCTTCGTAAGCATTGTGGTATCTATGTTTCCAATCCTATACACACATCCCCAGCAGATCTGTCAACGGACACATTTCACTGTCTGATACAATCAACATCAATTTGGGGGGATTTGGAGGAAATTGTCACACCCTGATCCTTTTCACCTGTCTTGTGCTTGTCTCCACCCCTCTCCAGGTGTCTCCCATCTTCCCCATCATCCCCTGTGTATTTATACCTGTGTTTTCTGTTTGTCTGTTGCCAGTTTGTCTTGTCTCGTCAAGCCTACCAGCCTTTTCCCCCTGCTTCTGGTTTTCTCTGTAGTCCCTGTTTTCTAGTTTTCCCGGTTTTTACCATTCTGCCTGCCCTGAGCCTGCCTGCCTGCCGTTCTGTACCTTGTGACACTGCCCTGGATTCCTGACCTCTGCCTGGCCTGAGCCTGCCTGCCGTTCTGTACCTTGGATTCCTGACCTCTGCCTGCCCTGAGCCTGCCTGCCGTTCTGTACCTTGTGACACTGCCCTGGATTCCTGACTTCTGCCTGCCCTGAGCCTGCCTGCCGTTCTGTACCTTGTGACACTGCCCTGGATTCCTGACCTCTGCCTGCCCTGAGCCTGCCTGCCGTTCTGTACCTTGTGACACTGCCCTGGATTCCTGACCTCTGCCTGCCCTGAGCCTGCCTGCCGTTCTGTACTTTGTGACACTGCCCTGGATTCCTGACCTCTGCCTGCCCTGAGCCTGCCTGCCGTTCTGTACCTTGTGACACTACCCTGGATTCCTGACCTCTGCCTGCCCTTGACTTGTCGTTTGTCTGCCTCCTGTTTTCGTAATAAAGTTTTGTTACTTTGAACTGTCTGTACCTGGGTCTTATCCTGAGGTCTGATAAGAAGTAGTCCGTTCAACTTGATTGATAAGCAGCATCTGTTTATTTATTCACTACTTTCAGCCATCCAAGCTGTAAACCTAACTGTTAACTATGGATCACCTGTAGGGGCCAAATAAGGTGTTGCTGAAACAACCAATCACAACCCCAGACTGGCCCGGATACCCTCCATTAACCTTGACTCCTGGCTGCCTGCTTCCCTGACTGGCTGAACAGGTAATGCTAGAGGGTTAGCTGTGTGTGTGTTCAGGCAATAACTGGAGGGTTAGCTGTGTGTGTGTGTGTGTGTGTGTGTGTGTGTGTGTGTGTGTGTGTGTGTGTGTGTGTGTGTGTGTGTGTGTGTGTTTTTTTTTCAGGTAATGACTGGAGGGTTAGCTGTGTGCTGTTTTTCCAGCTGGCGGATTGTCAGTCAGAACTCCATGTTCCTTTGGACCAGCCTTTGGACCTATACAACACAGCACACATTGACAACACTTCATTCCGGATCATTACCATGCTAAATGAAGCAAATGCTTAAATACACTGTCTACGGTGTAGCTGCATGCTCTGCCTGAGTTTTGTAACCATACTGTAGGCTACTGTGGCCGACCAGTCCTACTGCATCAGAGATCTTACGCCCAACCACACAAAGCTATAAATGCCCTCTGGACTCAATGGTGTGTGTGTGTGTGTGTGTGTGTGTGTGTGTGTGTGTGTGTGTGTGTGTGTGTGTGTGTGTGTGTGTGTGTGTGTGTGTGTTTTTTTCAGGTAATGACTGGAGGGTTAGCTGTGTGCTGTTTTTCCAGCTGGCGGATTGTCAGTCAGAACTCCATGTTCCTTTGGACCAGCCTTTGGACCTATACAACACAGCACACATTGACAACACTTCATTCCGGATCATTACCATGCTAAATGAAGCAAATGCTTAAATACACTGTCTACGGTGTAGCTGCATGCTCTGCCTGAGTTTTGTAACCATACTGTAGGCTACTGTGGCCGACCAGTCCTACTGCATCAGAGATCTTACGCCCAACCACACAAAGCTATAAATGCCCTCTGGACTCAATGGTGTGTGTGTGTGTGTGTGTGTGTGTGTGTGTGTGTGTGTGTGTGTGTGTGTGTGTGTGTGTGTGTGTGTGTGTGTGTGTGTGTGTGTGTGTGTGTGTGTGTGTCCGTCCCCTGACATCTTGCCCCGGGCCAGAAGTGGGGTGATCAGAGTCAAACATGTTTAGTCATTGAGTTTAATGTATTATCATACTTTTACAGCATCTGATAGGAAGCCAAACGCAATTAGAGCCACACATCCATGATAGGCTTGGTGTTTTGTGTGTGAGTAAAAGACTAATGTACATACTGGGGGAAAATCACCACTCTATTCCCACAATTAGAACCTAACCTTACAACTCACCGTTTATGACTGAATCTTGAGTGGTAGCCTACTGAATTATTGAATGGTTGTCAATTGTATTTGGGCTCCTGAGTGGGGCAGTGGTCCAAGGCACTGCATCTCAGTGCTAGAGGTGTCACTACAGACCCTGGTTTGATTCCAGGCTGTATCACCACCGGCTGTGATTCGGAGTCCCATAGGGCAGACGCACAATTGGCCCAGTGCTCATTGTGCAAATTTGTTTGTTTTCAATAAACATTGGACACTAAATATAGCATGCATGTTGTCAACAATCTAAGCCAACCCGTCTGTTTTGACCCATAGTTGCGCAGGCATCAGTTTTGTTGTTAACAACACAATTGGCCCAGCATCGTCCGGTTTAGGGTTTGGCCGGGGGAAGGCTGTCATTGTTAGTACGAATTTGTACTTAACTGACTTGCCTAGTTAAATAAAGGTTAAATAAATCAAATATAAGTTAGCGAATACAAAGGACTGTGACGTCAGGTACTGTTAATGTTGAAATACAATAGAAATACATGTCATAAGTCCTATGTAAAGTCGAATAATTTTCCTGGGATCATGTTTTGCGGTTGTTGATACAATTGTATTGTGTCAGGCTGTTACACAAAATCCTAGAACTACAGGTCCCGTCAAACCTGTTAGCATACACTTCCGGCTCCTCAACTGTTGGCCACCTGTTCCCGTTAGAGCATTCTGATTGGTTTCGGTGGGCTCACGCGAGGGCGTCACACAGAACGCTACGACATCGGCGAGTAAAGTCAAGTCAGCCTTCAGAGGTTCAGAATCCCGTAGAGAACCGTGGAACAAATTGTCGTGGCTACTCTTTTTTGGGGGAACAACCTAGGGACAAAAGGACAGCGTCTCCGTGCTTCTCGACAAGGTACATTTAGTGGTTGTCATGACATTTGGTCGGGTATTTCAGTTGTTTAGCTAGATTTACAGTAACGTCTTTTTGGAATAACAGTAGCCTAGCTACCCAGGTTTCCTCTGCATCCAGTGACGCACTGCACAGCTAGCACCACATCCCCCGTCGGTGAGCTGCTAGTGGTAGCTACTAGCCATTGCCTGGGCTAGATTGAGCCAGTTGTTGGAAAAAGACAACGTGTGGTTGTTTTTCGAAAAGGTATGTAGCTAACTACTGTAACGTAGTTAACGCTAGATAGGTAACGCTAGTGGAACCACATCTGTCAACAAAGTGTTGCCCTGGTTCCTTCAAAGGCGACGCTTCGTTCAGAAATGTCAGTGCAGCGAAGGGTAGTTCAACACTATCTGTACATCATATCTCATATTTTGTTGGCGCTGTGGTCGATAACATTGTTGTAAATTAGAAACCTCGTCTTTTTTTTGTTGTCCACCAATTATTATTGTGTAAAGATGGATTTAAATGTTGATATGATGATTTTTTAAATGCCAGAGATCTGTAGTTTGGGATTGTTTCTTTGTCTCGCAGCGCTACACCAGTGGTGTACTAGCGAGCTGGCTGGATCAGGCTAAGCCCGTGGTCAAATGTTTATGCTACTTTCTAGTAGCTAACCTTATTGCTTTATTTTAGCGTCTTAGCCAACCTCAAATTATAGCTTAGTTTCTTAACAGGCAGCAATTTTAAAATATGACTAGGTTGCTCACTATCCTCAAGTGAATGTGTTTTTAACGGTCTCACATAGCACTCCTTTGTTTGCTTCAATAGCATTGATAAGGTGGGGATAAAATTAGATAAGGCTGACTGACAGCTGTGGTATATCAGACCGTATACCACGGGTATGACAAAACATTTATATTTACTCCTAATTACGTTGATAACCAGTTTATAATAGCAATAACGCAGATCTGGGTTTTTAACGTGTTTTTATTTGACCTTTATTTAACTAGGTAAGTCAGTTAGGAACAAATTCTTATTTACAATGAAACCCACTGGAGGTCTGTGGGTGGCTATCGCATTCAAACGGCATCCATCGCGCTCTCCCAGAATTTTGCGTTCAGCCAATCGGGTTGCAGGTTAGGTGTGAAAAACAGATTGCTAAGGCATTTTAAAAATGTAAATGTTAAATTGAACCTTTATTTAATTAGACAAGTGAGTTAAGGCTGTAGCCTGTGTTGGAACTGATAAAAGCTTGTCTTTGCTGAGAGGAGAGAAGACCGAGGAACACACAGCTGCTTAGTGACATCTTATTGATGTAGAGGAGATAATAAACGGACAAAACGGAGCTGTTTTTTTAAATATGCATGGCAATATTTCTCCATCACCAAGTCCCCCCGGTCAAGGTAATGCGTAGCTCCTCTGCTTGGTGGTTAGTAAGCTGGAGACGGATATGAGTCATCATCTAGGTTCCTAAACCTGCTTTTGTCACGGCTACCACCACCACGGTGTTCAATCATAATCACTCAACTAAAACCTTTTTATTTACCCTGATTTGATGTCCGGTCCTGTTCTAACTCAGATGTTTATGAAGCTAATGAGTTATGCAGTTAGTAAGGACGTAAAGGCTGTTTTCTTCGAGGCTGGGTGACTTGTAGGGAAGGAGATCAATGGGGTGACTTGTTGTTTTTGATCGACAACCAGAACTTCTAGTTCAGAAATACTTTTTGAGGGCTACTTAGCCTAAGGGTCTGTGTGAGCTGTGTCAGGTGTATGTGTTTTGTAAGCTTTCTGGTTAAATGGGCTAGTCGGACATGGCCAGCAGAAGCTATAGCAAACAGACAGCAGTAGACTCCAGAGATGGTGTGGTCTGTCCATGTGGCACCACTGTTCCCAATTTAATGCACATAGAAGACCTGACACATGGACAGGAAACTGAATCGCTCTACAACTACCATTAGCTAGTCAGCCTATACCTGATAGTGACAGAAGAAATGACTTAGACTCTCCCAAATGACACCCCATTCTCCCAGTGCTCTAGTTTTGACCAGATCTCTATGTAGGGTATAGACTGCCATATCAAATCACATTTTATTGGTCACATACACATGTTTAGCAGATGTTATTGCGAGTGTCGCGAAATGCTTCTGTTCCTCGCTCCAACAGTGCAGTAATATCTAACAATTCACAACAATACACACAAATCTAAAGTCAAATGATGTAATTAAGAAATATATAAATATTAGAACGAGCAATATCAGAGTGGCATAGACTAAAATACAGTATATGCATGAGATGAGTTAAGCAAAAATATGTAAACATTATTAAAGTGACTAGTGTTCCATTATTAAAGTGGACCGGGATTTCAAGTCTATAGGGAACGCAGACCAGAGATGTGGCTCAACAGACATTTGAACAGGAATGCAGCTAGTCACACTCTATTTGGCTTGTGAGATGTACCGAGTCTGGCCTGTGTGTTAGTACTGAGGATCACTCATTGGCAGTGAGTCATTAGCGAGATACTACTGTCTGTAGACTCCAATCAATGCCACGTAGACGGCAAAGAGTTATGGGCATGTCCCAAATGGTGCCCTATTCTCGATATAATGCACTACCTTAGACCAGAGCCCTATTCCCTATATAGTGCACTACTTTAGACCAGAGCCCCATTCTCTATATAATGCACTACTTTAGACCAGAGCCCTATTCTCTATATAGTGCACTACTTTAGACCAGAGCCCTATTCTCTATATAATGCACTACTTTAGACCAGAGCCCTATTCTCTATATAGTGCACTACTTTAGACCAGAGCCATATTCTCTATATAGTGCACTACTTTAGACCAGATCCCTATTCCCTATATAGTGCACTACTTTAGACCAGAGCCCTATTCCCTATATAGTGCACTTGTTTAGACCAGAGCCTTATTCCCTATATAGTGCACTAGTTTAGACCAGAACCCTCTGGGAATAGGGTGCCATTTGGAAGAGGTATTTCTCCTGTCACTATCTGGTATAGGTAGGCTGGCTGTGGTCTTCTATCTGGTATAGGTAGACTGGCTGTGGTCTTCTATCTGGTATAGGTAGGCTGGCTGTGGTAGTGGTCTTCTATCTGGTATAGGTTGGCTGGCTGTGGTAGTGGTCTTCTATCTGGTATAGGTAGGCTGGCTGTGGTAGTGGTCTTCTATCTGGTATAGGTAGGCTGGCTGTGGTAGTGGTCTTCTATCTGGTATAGGTAGGCTGGCTGTGGTCTTCTATCTGGTATAGGTAGGCTGGCTGTGGTCTTCTATCTGGTATAGGTAGGCTGGCTGTGGTCTTCTATCTGGTATAGGTAGGCTGGCTGTGGTCTTCTATCTGGTATAGGTAGGCTGGCTGTGGTCTTCTATCTGGTATAGGTAGGCTGGCTGTGGTAGTTGTAGGGTGATTCAGTTCACTGGCCACGTGTCAGGTCTTCTATCTGGTATAGGTAGACTGGCTGTGGTAGTGGTCTTCTATCTGGTATAGGTAGACTGGCTGTAGTAGTGGTCTTCTATCTGGTATAGGTAGACTGGCTGTGGTAGTTGTAGGGTTGTTCAGTTCACTGACCACGTGTCAGGTCTTCTATCTGGTATAGGTAGACTGGCTGTGGTAGTGGTGTTCTATCTGGTATAGGTAGACTGGCTGTGGTAGTGGTGTTCTATCTGGTATAGGTAGACTGGCTGTGGTCTTCTATCTGGTATAGGTAGGCTGGCTGTGGTCTTCTATCTGGTATAGGTAGGCTGGCTGTGGTAGTGGTCTTCTATCTGGTATAGGTTGGCTGGCTGTGGTAGTGGTCTTCTATCTGGTATAGGTAGGCTGGCTGTGGTAGTGGTCTTCTATCTGGTATAGGTAGGCTGGCTGTGGTAGTGGTCTTCTATCTGGTATAGGTAGGCTGGCTGTGGTAGTGGTCTTCTATCTGGTATAGGTAGGCTGGCTGTGGTCTTCTATCTGGTATAGGTAGGCTGGCTGTGGTCTTCTATCTGGTATAGGTAGGCTGGCTGTGGTCTTCTATCTGGTATAGGTAGGCTGGCTGTGGTCTTCTATCTGGTATAGGTAGGCTGGCTGTGGTCTTCTATCTGGTATAGGTAGGCTGGCTGTGGTAGTTGTAGGGTGATTCAGTTCACTGGCCACGTGTCAGGTCTTCTATCTGGTATAGGTAGACTGGCTGTGGTAGTGGTCTTCTATCTGGTATAGGTAGACTGGCTGTAGTAGTGGTCTTCTATCTGGTATAGGTAGACTGGCTGTGGTAGTTGTAGGGTTGTTCAGTTCACTGACCACGTGTCAGGTCTTCTATCTGGTATAGGTAGACTGGCTGTGGTAGTGGTGTTCTATCTGGTATAGGTAGACTGGCTGTGGTAGTGGTGTTCTATCTGGTATAGGTAGACTGGCTGTGGTAGTGGTCTTCTATCTGGTATAGGTAGACTGGCTGTGGTAGTGGTCTTCTATCTGGTATAGGTAGGCTGGCTGTGGTAGTGGTCTTCTATCTGGTATAGGTAGGCTGGCTGTGGTAGTGGTCTTCTATCTGGTATAGGTAGGCTGGCTGTGGTAGTGGTCTTCTATCTGGTATAGGTAGGCTGGCTGTGGTCTTCTATCTGGTATAGGTAGGCTGGCTGTGGTCTTCTATCTGGTATAGGTAGGCTGGCTGTGGTCTTCTATCTGGTATAGGTAGGCTGGCTGTGGTCTTCTATCTGGTATAGGTAGGCTGGCTGTGGTCTTCTATCTGGTATAGGTAGGCTGGCTGTGGTAGTGGTCTTCTATCTGGTATAGGTAGGCTGGCTGTGGTAGTTGTAGGGTGATTCAGTTCACTGGCCACGTGTCAGGTCTTCTATCTGGTATAGGTAGACTGGCTGTGGTAGTGGTCTTCTATCTGGTATAGGTAGACTGGCTGTAGTAGTGGTCTTCTATCTGGTATAGGTAGACTGGCTGTGGTAGTTGTAGGGTTGTTCAGTTCACTGACCACGTGTCAGGTCTTCTATCTGGTATAGGTAGACTGGCTGTGGTAGTGGTGTTCTATCTGGTATAGGTAGACTGGCTGTGGTAGTGGTCTTCTATCTGGTATAGGTAGGCTGGCTGTGGTCTTCTATCTGGTATAGGTAGACTGGCTGTGGTAGTTGTGTTCTATCTGGTATAGGTAGACTGGCTGTGGTAGTGGTCTTCTATCTGGTATAGGTAGACTGGCTGTGGTAGTTGTGTTCTATCTGGTATAGGTAGGCTGGCTGTGGTAGTTGTAGGGTGGTTCAGTTCACTGACCACGTGTCAGGTCTTCTATCTGGTATAGGTAGGCTGGCTGTGGTAGTGGTCTTCTATCTGGTATAGGTAGGCTGGCTGTGGTAGTTGTGTTCTATCTTGTATAGGTAGACTGGCTGTGGTAGTGGTCTTCTATCTGGTATAGGTAGACTGGCTGTGGTAGTTGTAGGGTGGTTCAGTTCACTGACCACGTGTCAGGTCTTCTATCTGGTATAGGTAGGCTGGCTGTGGTAGTGGTCTTCTATCTGGTATAGGTAGACTGGCTGTGGTAGTGGTCTTCTATCTGGTATAGGTAGACTGGCTGTGGTAGTTGTAGGGTGGTTCAGTTCACTGACCACGTGTCAGGTCTTCTATCTGGTATAGGTAGACTGGCTGTGGTAGTGGTGTTCTATCTGGTATAGGTAGACTGGCTGTGGTAGTGGTGTTCTATCTGGTATAGGTAGACTGGCTGTGGTAGTGGTCTTCTATCTGGTATAGGTAGGCTGGCTGTGGTCTTCTATCTGGTATAGGTAGGCTGGCTGTGGTCTTCTATCTGGTATAGGTAGACTGGCTGTGGTCTTCTATCTGGTATAGGTAGGCTGGCTGTGGTAGTGGTCTCCTATCTGGTATAGGTAGGCTGGCTGTGGTAGTGGTCTTCTATCTGGTATAGGTAGGCTGGCTGTGGTAGTGGTCTTCTATCTGGTATAGGTAGACTGGCTGTGGTAGTGGTCTTCTATCTGGTATAGGTAGGCTGGCTGTGGTAGTGGTCTTCTATCTGGTATAGGTAGGCTGGCTGTGGTAGTGGTCTTCTATCTGGTATAGGTAGGCTGGCTGTGGTCTTCTATCTGGTATAGGTAGGCTGGCTGTGGTCTTCTATCTGGTATAGGTAGGCTGGCTGTGGTCTTCTATCTGGTATAGGTAGGCTGGCTGTGGTCTTCTATCTGGTATAGGTAGGCTGGCTGTGGTCTTCTATCTGGTATAGGTAGGCTGGCTGTGGTAGTTGTAGGGTGATTCAGTTCACTGGCCACGTGTCAGGTCTTCTATCTGGTATAGGTAGACTGGCTGTGGTAGTGGTCTTCTATCTGGTATAGGTAGACTGGCTGTAGTAGTGGTCTTCTATCTGGTATAGGTAGACTGGCTGTGGTAGTTGTAGGGTTGTTCAGTTCACTGACCACGTGTCAGGTCTTCTATCTGGTATAGGTAGACTGGCTGTGGTAGTGGTGTTCTATCTGGTATAGGTAGACTGGCTGTGGTAGTGGTCTTCTATCTGGTATAGGTAGGCTGGCTGTGGTCTTCTATCTGGTATAGGTAGACTGGCTGTGGTAGTTGTGTTCTATCTGGTATAGGTAGACTGGCTGTGGTAGTGGTCTTCTATCTGGTATAGGTAGACTGGCTGTGGTAGTTGTGTTCTATCTGGTATAGGTAGACTGGCTGTGGTAGTGGTCTTCTATCTGGTATAGGTAGACTGGCTGTGGTAGTGGTCTTATATCTGGTATAGGTAGGCTGGCTGTGGTAGTGGTCTTCTATCTGGTATAGGTAGACTGGCTGTGGTAGTTGTAGGGTGGTTCAGTTCACTGACCACGTGTCAGGTCTTCTATCTGGTATAGGTAGGCTGGCTGTGGTAGTGGTCTTCTATCTGGTATAGGTAGGCTGGCTGTGGTAGTTGTGTTCTATCTTGTATAGGTAGACTGGCTGTGGTAGTGGTCTTCTATCTGGTATAGGTAGACTGGCTGTGGTAGTGGTCTTCTATCTGGTATAGGTAGACTGGCTGTGGTAGTGGTCTTCTATCTGGTATAGGTAGACTGGCTGTGGTAGTTGTAGGGTGGTTCAGTTCACTGACCACGTGTCAGGTCTTCTATCTGGTATAGGTAGACTGGCTGTGGTAGTGGTCTTATATCTGGTATAGGTAGGCTGGCTGTGGTAGTGGTCTTCTATCTGGTATAGGTAGACTGGCTGTGGTAGTGGTCTTCTATCTGGTATAGGTAGGCTGGCTGTGGTCTTCTATCTGGTATAGGTAGACTGGCTGTGGTAGTTGTGTTCTATCTGGTATAGGTAGACTGGCTGTGGTAGTGGTCTTCTATCTGGTATAGGTAGACTGGCTGTGGTAGTGGTCTTATATCTGGTATAGGTAGGCTGGCTGTGGTAGTGGTCTTCTATCTGGTATAGGTAGACTGGCTGTGGTAGTTGTAGGGTGGTTCAGTTCACTGACCACGTGTCAGGTCTTCTATCTGGTATGGGTAGGCTGGCTGTGGTAGTGGTCTTCTATCTGGTATAGGTAGACTGGCTGTGGTAGTTGTAGGGTGGTTCAGTTCACTGACCACGTGTCAGGTTTTCTATCTGGTATAGGTAGGCTGGCTGTGGTAGTGGTCTTCTATCTGGTATAGGTAGACTGGCTGTGGTAGTTGTAGGGTGGTTCAGTTCACTGACCACGTGTCAGGTCTTCTATCTGGTATAGGTAGGCTGGCTGTGGTAGTGGTCTTCTATCTGGTATAGGTAGACTGGCTGTGGTAGTTGTAGGGTGGTTCAGTTCACTGGCCACGTGTCAGGTCTTCTATCTGGTATAGGTAGACTGGCTGTGGTAGTGGTCTTCTATCTGGTATAGGTAGACTGGCTGTGGTAGTGGTCTTCTATCTGGTATAGGTAGACTGGCTGTGGTAGTTGTAGGGTGATTCAGTTCACTGACCACGTGTCAGGTCTTCTATGTGGCTTTTTCATTATGACAGTTCCTCTCCTGCCCATTTTGTTGGATTGGGGCTTTCAGGTAGACTCTGTGTTGGAGCTTGGTTAAACAGGCAGTGTTGAGCAAGCAGCGCCTATCCAATGTCTCAGGTCCAAACCAATGGAGCATTTGACAAACTGCCAGTTCTCTTCTGGCTTGTGGTGTGAAGGACAAGTTAATGTCACAGCTTGTTCTCTCCGCTTGTGACCCCCCCCTCTCTCTCTCTCTCGGTCCCCATGTGATCCAGCGCGGCAGATTCCACTCCTGACAGTTCTTATGATTGAAAGAGACAAAGCACCCAGTGTTGTGGAACTTGACACAAAAGACACGCGTGCACCAATCAGAGTTGGTGAGATGTGGAACACACCCAGAGACGGCTCCATTACCAGTGTTTTGTTAAGACGAGCCTCATTCTTTCTCTGCTGTGTTTTGGTTGGGCTAGTTTCTTGTTGTGAGTCTCGGTGCTGAATGGATCACTGTGTTGGTTTGTATTATATACCCAGTTACAGAGGGAAGTTAGAGGCAGGAACAGAGAAGGCTAGATACGCCCTGGGCTGGTGGTCACGTTGTCAAACTAAGGCCTTGATGAAAATACAGGGTGAAGGTGAACTTTAGGCTACTTTAGTGAATTTGTAAAGCATGCAAGACAAGACATTGAGATGCAGATTACCAAAACATATGAGCACGCTTCTCTCTCTCTCTTTCTCTCTTTCTCTCCTGCTGGCCTGCCTGCTCTGTCTGTCTCTCTCGCTCTCCCTCCTGCTGGCCTGCCTGCTTACCTCGCTCTCTCTCCCTCCTGCTGGCCTGCCTGTTCTCAATTCAATTTAAGGGCTTTATTGGCATGGAATAAAATGTTAACATTGCCAAAGCAAGTGAAGTACATAATAAACAAATGTGAAATAAACAATACAAATGAACAGGAAGCATTACACTCTCTCTCTCCCTGCTGCTCTCCTGCTTGATCTGTCTCTTGGCTAATGATGAAAATGTGTTCAGTCTTTGGTCTGTTGCATGTAGAATATCCTAGCCTATTCATGTAGAATATCCTAGCCTATTCATGTAGAATATCCTAGCCTCTTCATGGAGAATATCCTAGCCTCTTCATGGAGAATATCCTAGCCTCTTCATGGAGAATATCCTAGCCTCTTCATGGAGAATATCCTAGCCTCTTCATGGAGAATATCCTAGCCTCTTCATGGAGAATATCCTAGCCTCTTCATGGAGAATATCCTAGCCTCTTCATGGAGAATATCCTAGCCTCTTCATGGAGAATATCCTAGCCTCTTCATGGAGAATATTCTAGCCTATTGATGTAGAATATTCTAGCCTATTCATGGAGAATATCCTAGCCTCTTCATGGAGAATATCCTAGCCTCTTCATGGAGAATATCCTAGCCTATTCATGGAGAATATCCTAGCCTATTCGTGTGGAATATATCCTAGCCTCTTCATGGAGAATATCCTAGCCTCTTCATGGAGAATATCCTAGCCTCTTCATGGAGAATATCCTAGCCTCTTCATGGAGAATATCCTAGCCTCTTCATGGAGAATATCCTAGCCTCTTCATGGAGAATATCCTAGCCTATTCATGGAGAATATCCTAGCCTCTTCATGGAGAATATCCTAGCCTCTTCATGGAGAATATCCTAGCCTCTTCATGGAGAATATCCTAGCCTATTCATGGAGAATATCCTAGCCTCTTCATGGAGAATATCCTAGCCTCTTCATGGAGAATATCCTAGCCTCTTCATGGAGAATATCCTAGCCTATTCATGGAGAATATCCTAGCCTCTTCATGGAGAATATCCTAGCCTCTTCATGGAGAATATCCTAGCCTATTCATGGAATATATCCTAGCCTCTTCATGGAGAATATCCTAGCCTCTTCATGGAGAATATCCTAGCCTATTCATGGAGAATATCCTAGCCTCTTCATGGAGAATATCCTAGCCTCTTCATGGAGAATATCCTAGCCTCTTCATGGAGAATATCCTAGCCTCTTCATGGAGAATATCCTAGCCTATTCATGGAATATATCCTAGCCTCTTCATGGAGAATATCCTAGCCTCTTCATGGAGAATATCCTAGCCTCTTCATGGAGAATATCCTAGCCTCTTCATGGAGAATATCCTAGCCTCTTCATGGAGAATATCCTAGCCTATTCGTGTGGAATATATCCTAGCCTATGCGTGTGGAATATATCCTAGCCTAGTCATGTAGAATATATCCTAGCCTATGCGTGTGGAATATATCCTAGCCTAGTCATGTAGAATATATCCTAGCCTATGCGTGTGGAATATATCCTAGCCTATGCGTGTGGAATATATCCTAGCCTATGCGTGTGGAATATATCCTAGCCTAGTCATGTAGAATATATCCTAGCCTAGTCATGTAGAATATATCCTAGCCTCTTCATGGAGAATATCCTAGCCTATGCGTGTGGAATATATCCTAGCCTAGTCATGTAGAATATATCCTAGCCTATTCGTGTGGAATATATCCTAGCCTAGTCATGTAGAATATATCCTAGCCTATGCGTGTGGAATATATCCTAGCCTATGCGTGTGGAATATATCCTAGCCTAGTCATGTAGAATATATCCTAGCCTATGCGTGTGGAATATATCCTAGCCTAGTCATGTAGAATATATCCTAGCCTCTTCATGGAGAATATCCTAGCCTATGCGTGTGGAATATATCCTAGCCTAGTCATGTAGAATATATCCTAGCCTATTCGTGTGGAATATATCCTAGCCTAGTCATGTAGAATATATCCTAGCCTATGCGTGTGGAATATATCCTAGCCTAGTCATGTAGAATATATCCTAGCCTATGCGTGTGGAATATATCCTAGCCTAGTCATGTAGAATATATCCTAGCCTCTTCATGGAGAATATCCTAGCCTATGCGTGTGGAATATATCCTAGCCTAGTCATGTAGAATATATCCTAGCCTATGCGTGTGGAATATATCCTAGCCTAGTCATGTAGAATATATCCTAGCCTATGCGTGTGGAATATATCCTAGCCTAGTCATGTAGAATATATCCTAGCCTATGCGTGTGGAATATATCCTAGCCTAGTCATGTAGAATATATCCTAGCCTATTCGTGTGGAATATATCCTAGCCTATTCGTGTGGAATATATCCTAGCCTAGTCATGTAGAATATATCCTAGCCTATGCGTGTGGAATATATCCTAGCCTATGCGTGTGGAATATATCCTAGCCTAGTCATGTAGAATATATCCTAGCCTATGCGTGTGGAATATATCCTAGCCTAGTCATGTAGAATATATCCTAGCCTATGCGTGTGGAATATATCCTAGCCTAGTCATGTAGAATATATCCTAGCCTATGCGTGTGGAATATATCCTAGCCTAGTCATGTAGAATATATCCTAGCCTATGCGTGTGGAATATATCCTAGCCTATGCGTGTGGAATATATCCTAGCCTATGCGTGTGGAATATATCCTAGCCTAGTCATGTAGAATATATCCTAGCCTATGCGTGTGGAATATATCCTAGCCTATGCGTGTGGAATATATCCTAGCCTAGTCATGTAGAATATATCCTAGCCTATGCGTGTGGAATATATCCTAGCCTAGTCATGTGGAATATATCCTAGCCTAGTCATGTGGAATATATCCTAGCCTATTCGTGTGGAATATATCCTAGCCTAGTCATGTAGAATATATCCTAGCCTAGTCATGTAGAATATATCCTAGCCTATTCGTGTGGAATATATCCTAGCCTAGTCATGTAGAATATATCCTAGCCTAGTCATGTAGAATATATCCTAGCCTAGTCATGTAGAATATATCCTAGCCTATTCGTGTGGAATATATCCTAGCCTAGTCATGTAGAATATATCCTAGCCTATTCGTGTGGAATATATCCTAGCCTCTTCATGGAGAATATCCTAGCCTATTCGTGTGGAATATATCCTAGCCTAGTCATGTAGAATATATCCTAGCCTATGCGTGTGGAATATATCCTAGCCTAGTCATGTAGAATATATCCTAGCCTATGCATGGATGACATCAACGTCGCCTGGAAACCAAGGTATCGTCGGGCCAGTCTTGCGAGCACAGGGCAGCCTACTTCTCGTTTTTGCCCCATATGAAATGACAGCAGGCGGCCAGTAGCCTTTATTCATGACCCTTTCAGATATAATGGAATGTGGCCCCTAGAAAGCGTCTCGGCTGTGGCATGCCTGTCTGTTATGCTATGCTACTGATGTTTACATTTAATTTTTTATTCACCATTTATTTAACTAGGCAAGTCAGTTAAAAACAAATTCTTATTTAAAATGACGGCCTACCAGGGAACAGTGAGTTAACTGCCTTGTTCAGGGGCATGACGACAGATTTTTACCTTGTCATGTCGGGGATTCGATCCGGCAACCTTTCGGTTACTGGCCCAACGCTCTAACCACTCTAACCTTCTCTGGAGATATGAACGGCCATTTTACTGGTCTGTAAAGGAACACACTAACCACTCTAACCTTCTCTGGAGATATGAACGGGCATTTTACTGGTCTGTAAAGGAACACACCAACCACTAACCTTCTCTGGAGATATGAATGGGCATTTTACTGTAAAGGAATGAGGCTTCTGAAGCCATTATTCTGCATTGTAAATTGACGTATAATGTAATGAGTTTGGCCCCAGTGGTCATACATATGTAATAGGGCCATTATTCTGCATTGTAAATTGACGTAGAATTTAAGGATTTTTTTGTGTGCGGAAAACCGAGAAAATAATGTCTGTTTTTAAGCGTTAAGCAAAATGGTTAATTTGCCACATCCCTAGTGTGTAACACAAGGTCAAGACAGATAACATGTTCAATGTACCTGCTGTGACACCAGCAGGTATTTCACCTTTCCTCTAGAAAGACAGGTTCCCACATCATCCTAGGCCTCATGCAAACTAGTCTAGCATATCACGACACACGATGTCCTTTGTCTTTACGAGCTTGTCTAGCTGGTTCTACTGGTTCTAGCAAAACGGGCAACTTTCAAAACCAATCTCGTGTGTGTGTGTGTAAGAGAGAAGGCTCTGAAAACAGAAGTGACATTAACCCAGATTATTTTATTTTTATTTTCCCCTTTTTCTCCCCAATTTCGTGGTATCCATTTGTTGTAGTAGCTACTATCTTGTCTCATTGCTACAACTCGGGAGAGACGAAGGTTGAAAGTCATGCGTCCTCCAATACACAACCCAACCAAGCCGCACTGCTACACCGTGCACCTGGCAACCTTGGCTAGCGCGCACTGCGCCCGGCCTGCCACAGGAGTCGCTGGTGCGCGATGAGACAAGGAGATCCCTACCGACCAATCCCTCCCTAACCCGGACGACGCTAGGCCAATTGTGCGTCGCCCCACGCCCCACGTTACGACAGAGTCTGGGCGTGAACCCAGGGACTCTGATGGCACAGCTGGCGCTGCAGTACAGCGCCCTTAACCACTGCGCCACCCGGGAGGCCCACCCAGATTATTTTCATCTGTCAATCTTCTGTAACTGAACTATCGTAGCTCAGTTTCATTTTGGTTGGACAGAACCTGCGGTGATTGACAGGCGCAGTAAATTGTGACCCGGAGGGTTTATGTATTTTGTTGTGTGTAACTAGTTTGACTCGTACAACCTGTGCTGCCTGCTTTGTCACTTTCAAATGTCACTCCTCTCTCTTTAGAGGGAGGTAGCTACTAGCTAGGTAGCGTGTTGTGTTCCAGACTAGAGGGAGGTAGCTACTAGCTAGGTAGCGTGTTGTGTTCCAGGCTAGAGGGAGGTAGCTACTAGCTAGGTAGTGTGTTGTGTTCCAGGCTAGAAGGTGGTAGCTACTGGCTAGATAGCGTGTTGTGTTCCAGGCTAGAAGGTGGTAGCTACTGGCTAGATAGCTGTTAGATATGTGTCGTGGATATATGACGCTCACTCTATCCGCTCACTGCAGGTTCTACCAGTGCTTCTGCAGTGTCCTGCCAGTGCTTTCACACCATCATAAACCAGGCTTTAATGAATCCAGAACGGTCACAGCGTCACACCAACTGCTAGGCTAAACTCCATGATCTCAACCTATTGTTCAGTCACACATCCCCTCTTCAACACACACTGACCCCCCCCCCCCCCCCCCGAGCCTTAAAACTCCTCCATTCACCATCAGTTCTCCTCTCAAAAGCTCCTTGCTCTTTGTCGCTCACAAAAGAGAGAGAAATCAATTCTCAATGTCATTTCTTCTTCCGTCTTTCAGCCCTGCTCTATTTCTCTCTCCATCAGGCAACGTAATTGATTTGTCTATTCCTCTGATACAGAAAGAGTAAAGCCTGTCTCTGGCTGAACACTGAGAATCCACTCCATCAACTCCTTGGGAGGTCTCTTTCTTTTCTTATTATGGAGTCTATTTCTGTGTTCCGAATGGCACCCTATTCCCTATCTAGTGCACTACTTTTGACCGGAGCCCTTTGGTAAAGTAGTGCACTACTTTTGACCAGGACCCGTTGTAGTGTAGCATGGTATACCTGTACCACGGTAATATCAGCCTACCAAAACGTCACATGATAGTACCACATTTTTCATCCCTACCGATCTAAAGAACCTGCTGGAGCTTGTTATGAAATTTTTATAAAGTCAGTTGTCTTTTTAAATTATTATTTGTATTTTTTATTCTGTAAAAAAAAAAATTAAGCAACAGCCACTAGTCTCTTGTATGGGCAGGTTCAATAATGTCAACTTGACTTTCATGTTCATATCAGGTGTGGGAGCTGCAGTCTGTCAGCTGCGTTTCCTTCCAGCCATCACTCACCTGCTTCTCTCTGTCAGCTGCGTTTCCTTCCAGCCATCACTCACCTGCTTCTCTCTGTCAGCTGTGTCTCCTCCCAGCCATCACTCACCTCCTTCTCTCTGTCAGCTGCGTTTCCTTCCAGCCATCACTCACCTGCTTCTCTCTGTCAGCTGCATCCTCTTCCAGCCATCACTCACCTGCTTCTCTCTGTCAGCTGCGTCCTCTTCCAGCCATCACTCACCTGCTTCTCTCTGTCAGCTGCGTCCTCTTCCAGCCATCACTCACCTGCTTCTCTCTGTCAGCTGCGTCCTCTTCCAGCCATCACTCACCTGCTTCTCTCTGTCAGCTGCGTCCTCTTCCAGCCATCACTCACCTGCTTCTCTCTGTCAGCTGCGTCCTCTTCCAGCCATCACTCACCTGCTTCTCTCTGTCAACTGCGTCTCCTTCCAGCCATCACTCACCTGCTTCTCTGTCAGCTGCGTCTCCTTCCAGCCATCACTCACCTGCTTCTCTCTGTCAGCTGCATCCTCTTCCAGCCATCACTCACCTGCTTCTCTCTGTCAGCTGCATCCTCTTCCAGCCATCACTCACCTGCTTCTCTCTGTCAGCTGCGTCTCCTTCCAGCCATCACTCACCTGCTTCTCTCTGTCAGCTGCATCCTCTTCCAGCCATCACTCACCTGCTTCTCTCTGTCAGCTGCGTCCTCTTCCAGCCATCACTCACCTGCTTCTCTCTGTCAGCTGCATCCTCTTCCAGCCATCACTCACCTCCTTCTCTCTGTCAGCTGCGTCTCCTTCCAGCCATCACTCACCTCCTTCTCTCTGTCAGCTGCGTCTCCTTCCAGCCATCACTCACCTCCTTCTCTCTGTCAGCTGCGTCTCCTTCCAGCCATCACTCACCTGCTTCTCTCTGTCAGCTGCATCCTCTTCCAGCCATCACTCACCTGCTTCTCTCTGTCAGCACTTCCTGTGTATCTATTTCCCCATCAGTTTTAAATATAGTTTATCTGTGATGGCGAGGGGTTGGTTCAGTCCCTGATGGGTCTTCTGATGTTACATTTGACTCATTGGAGCAGAGCAAAGTTCATGCATTGGATATCATTTCATCCCTGGTATAACCAGGAGCACAAGGCCAGTCTGATTGGCTCTGCTAGTTCTCTGTCACGCAGCAATGCCAGAGAGGAAAAACCGCTTCACGACGGGTAAACAAACCTGACTCAACTTTTCTCCCTTCCTGCTTGATTTTGAGCATTTTGATATAATTTCACAAACCGT
Source organism: Oncorhynchus mykiss (assembly GCF_013265735.2). Lineage (NCBI taxonomy): Eukaryota > Metazoa > Chordata > Actinopteri > Salmoniformes > Salmonidae > Oncorhynchus > Oncorhynchus mykiss. Next base: position 64,855,293 of record NC_048579.1, read on the forward strand.
GTCGCGGGCCGTTTTTAAACTGATCCCGGACCACTAATTATTGGTTTGATGACAACGTTGTTCAGTCAACCTGGTAACTTGGCAGTAGGTTTAGACACATCTGATTGGCTCGGGAAGAAAGGAAAATGCAGTATTCTATTATAGTGAACAGGGTGTAGTTAATTCAATGTGTTGTATTAGTAGCTGTGTAAATATCAGGGAACCGTGTGTAGTTGAGTGGCTGTGTGAATATCAGGGAACAGATTGTGTGTGTAGCTGATGCCCTAACATTTATTAAAGAGGAACAAGTGTCGGGGGACGAACAGGACGCTAGGCCGCTCTGAACACCTGGGTCAGTGGTATCTAGTTCAGGGGAGCTGGGTTCCTTGGGTCAGTGTGGGATTCGTCCCAAATTGCACCCTATTCCCTTTATAATGCACTATGGGCCCATAGGGCTCTGATCTGCTATTGGATAGAATAGCCAAGCTAATACAGAGATGATGCCTGTGGTTTCTCTATCATGGGTTTAAACTGGGAAAGATTTGGCTCTGATGAAACTCAATGTAGCCCTCTGGTGGAGGCTGAATGTGTCTATTGACAGCTGGAACAGTGATACATTAGATTGATACTTTATTGGTTCCAGATCCAACTCCATTATGCTGAGAGTTGATTGGTTCCAGATCCAAGTCCCTCATTATACTGAGAGTTGATTGGTTCCAGATCCAACTCTCTCTGTATACTGAGAGTTGAGTGTGTGTGTGCGCCAAATGAGCACATCTCTTCTGGAGCACAGCACAGTGGGATGTAGCTAGTTCTACAGCCCTACAGCCAGCCCTACAGCCAGCCCTACAGCCAGCCCTACAGCCAGCCCTACAGCCAGCCCTACAGCCAGCCCTACAGCCAGCAAAGCCAGCAATCCAGGCAGCCCTACAGCCAGCCCTACAGCCAGCCCTACAGCCCAGCCCTACAGCCAGTAACGCCAGCCCTACATCCAGTAACACCAGCCCTACAGCCAGCCCTACAGCCAGCCCTACAGCCAGCCCTACAGCCAGCCCTACAGCCTGCAATCCAGGCAGCCCTACAGCCAGCCCTACAGCCAGTAACGCCAGCCCTACAGCCAGTAACGCCAGCCCTACAGCCAGTAACGCCAGCCCTACAGCCAGTAACGCCAGCCCTACAGCCAGTAACGCCAGCCCTACAGCCAGTAACGCCAGCCCTACAGCCAGTAAAGCCAGCCCTACAGCCAGTAAAGCCAGCCCTACAGCCAGCCCTACAGTCAGTAAAGCCAGCCCTACAGCCAGCCCTACAGTCAGTAAAGCCAGCCCTACAGCTGCTGTGACTGTACTGATGTGTTTCAGGACACAGCACAACTCATCTAGTTAGCTAGGGCCTCCATGGTCCCACAGCTGATGATGCAGAGGAAATTGAACACGTGTGTGTGTGTGTGTGTGTGTGTAATGAGCGACTGGGTAGACCCACTCAGTCTTGACAGATTTGCATATTCTTCTCTTTTGTCTGTAAGAAACGGTGGTGTTATCCACCAGGGACATTCTCCACACTCTGCTTCCTGTTTCCTTTCCTCCTGTATGTCTCAGACAGTGTCGCCAAGCTCAAAACCTGATGCATTTGTAATATGCCCTGTCTACAAAATATTGGTCTTGAAAACACTGTTCTTTCGAATAGAAATATTGACCCAATATTGTATCGGTGTTAGATGTGCTGTGCTGGACGTTTTTAGAAGTTAACAAGCGTGATATGTAGTCTATTTCATGGTGTGTATTTTCTCATTCTGAGGAATTGGTGCGAAAGGGTCTCGATTGGCCGGTTAATTCTGTATGCAGCTCATCAGACTGGAGACATTTGAGAACACACACACACACACACACACACACACACACACACACACACACACACACACACACACACACACACACACACAATCTGTTCCTATCAAGCTTCACTGGAACAAAGTGACTTGTCTCGTTGCCTGTTAGATGGTTTTCCTGCCAGTTCCCATCTGTTCTGGGGTCATCCCAAATGGTCTGGACCACACAGGCCTCGACCATACGGTCATTTATATATAACATGCATTTTTAAAAAAACTCTCATTTCAGCCTTCCTATGTGGCCTTGGGCAGTTTTCTCCCCCGTGTAGAAATGTGAAATCTTTCTCACTAACCACGTTTCCATTCACAGTTTTTATTAGTTAAGTCATACCCTATTAAAAAAAATATCCCAACAGCTGTGAAGAAAGCAGGACGTTTCGGGACAATTTAAAATATCCCAACAGCTGTGAAGAAAGCAGGACGTTTCGGGACATTTATAAAATATCCCAACAGCTGTGAAGAAAGCCGGTCGTTTCGGGACAATTTAAAATATCCCAACAGCTGTGAAGAAAGCAGGACGTTTCGGGACATTTATAAAATATCCCAACAGCTGTGAAGAAAGCAGGACGTTTCGGGACATTTATAAAATATCCCAACCGCTGTGAAGAAAGCCGGTCGTTTCAGGACAATTTAAAATATCCCAACAGCTGTGAAGAAAGCCGGTCGTTTCGGGACATTTATAAAATATCCCAACAGCTGTGAAGAAAGCCGGTCGTTTCAGGACATTTATAAAATATCCCAACAGCTGTGAAGAAAGCAGGACGTTTCGGGACATTTATAAAATATCCCAACAGCTGTGAAGAAAGCAGGACGTTTCGGGACATTTATAAAATATCCCAACAGCTGTGAAGAAAGCAGGACGTTTCGGGACATTTATAAAATATCCCAACAGCTGTGAAGAAAGCCGGTCGTTTCGGGACATTTATAAAATATCCCAACAGCTGTGAAGAAAGCAGGACGTTTCGGGACATTTATAAAATATCCCAACAGCTGTGAAGAAAGCAGGACGTTTCGGGACATTTATAAAATATCCCAACAGCTGTGAAGAAAGCCGGTCGTTTCGGGACATTTATAAAATATCCCAACAGCTGTGAAGAAAGCAGGACGTTTCGGGACATTTATAAAATATCCCAACAGCTGTGAAGAAAGCAGGACGTTTCGGGACATTTATAAAATATCCCAACAGCTGTGAAGAAAGCAGGACGTTTCAGGAAAATAATTATAATAAAAAATAAAAATGCCAACAGATAATATGTTCAACACGGTGGGGTGTTTCTGTGACAGTAATATTAATTATGTGAGAAAACGAGGTAGAAACACCTTTCTGGGTAAATATTGACATAATAACCGTATTGAAGTAAACCCTGGAGTAACGTGATGACATGCTGTTTGGTCGTCAGGATCGAGGGAAAGATGAACGGAGCAAAGTACAGAGAGATCCTTGATGAAAACCTACTCCAGAGCACTCAGGACCTCAGACTGGGGTGAAGGTTGACCTTTCAACAGGACAACGACCTTAAGTACACAGCCAAGATAATGCAGGAGTGGCTTTTGGGACTAGTCTCTGAATGTCCTTGAGTGGCCCAGTCAGAGCCCAGACATGAACCCGATCGAATATCTCTGGAGAGACCTGAAAATAGCTGTGTAGCGACGCTCCCCCTCCAACCTGACAGAGCTGGAAAGGATCTGCAGAGAAGAATGGGAGAAACTTCTCAAATACAGAGGTGCCAAGCTTGTAGCACCATAGCCAAGAAGACTCGAGGCTGTAATCACCGTCAAGTGCTTCAACAAAGTACTGAGTAAATGGTCTGAATACTTATGGAAATGTGATATTTCAGTAAATTTGCCAACTTTTCTAAAAACCTGTTTTTCCTTTGTCATTATTGTGTGTGGGTTGAGGGGGGGGCAATTTTAATACGTTTTAGTATAAGGCTGTAACGTAACAATGTGGGGAAAGTCAAGGGGTCTGAATACTTTCCGATTGCACTGTATAGGTTTAACATTTAGCCTTGGCCAAAACGGGAATAGGCCATTTGGCATGTCGCCCTGCTGAGTGCCCCCCTGCGCCGTTGTGCGCCGCCAGACTCCGTGTGGTGCAGTCATGTTCAAACATGGCATCACCGTTGACGATGGCTGTCAAACATGGTGGATGGTATCGTAGAATCGCCCAACCTTTCTGTGTAGGGACTAGGGATGGCATTTGAGGAACACATGGCTTTGTCATCAGCAACACCCTCTGCTAGTCAGGCATTGTCTTTTTGTATGTATTTCATGTTTCTCCTCCCTCTAAAACATCTTCCTGTTCCCTTCTGGTTGTTCCCTAGCAGAGGGCTTGGATGTTGTCATCTTCCTGTTCCCTTCTGGTTGTTCCCTAGCAGAGGGCTTGGATGTTGTCATCTTCCTGTTCCCTTCTGGTTGTTCCCTAGCAGAGGGCTTGGATGTTGTCATCTTCCTGTTCCCTTCTGGTTGTTCCCTAGCAGAGGGCTTGGATGTTGTCATCTTCCTGTTCCCTTCTGGTTGTTCCCTAGCAGAGGGCTTGGATGTTGTCATCTTCCTGTTCCCTTCTGGTTGTTCCCTAGCAGAGGGCTTGGATGTTGTCATCTTCCTGTTCCCTTCTGGTTGTTCCCTAGCAGAGGGCTTGGATGTTGTCCTCTTCCTGTTCCCTTCTGGTTGTTCCCTAGCAGAGGGCTTGGATGTTGTCATCTTCCTGTTCCCTTCTGGTTGTTCCCTAGCAGAGGGCTTGGATGTTGTCATCTTCCTGTTCCCTTCTGGTTGTTCCCTAGCAGAGGGCTTGGATGTTGTCCTCTTCCTGTTCCCTTCTGGTTGTTCCCTAGCAGAGGGCTTGGATGTTGTCATCTTCCTGTTCCCTTCTGGTTGTTCCCTAGCAGAGGGCTTGGATGTTGTCGTCTTCCTGTTCCCTTCTGGTTGTTCCCTAGCAGAGGGCTTGGATGTTGTCATCTTCCTGTTCCCTTCTGGTTGTTCCCTAGCAGAGGGCTTGGATGTTGTCCTCTTCCTGTTCCCTTCTGGTTGTTCCCTAGCAGAGGGCTTGGATGTTGTCGTCTTCCTGTTCCCTTCTGGTTGTTCCCTAGCAGAGGGCTTGGATGTTGTCATCTTCCTGTTCCCTTCTGGTTGTTCCCTAGCAGAGGGCTTGGATGTTGTCCTCTTCCTGTTCCCTTCTGGTTGTTCCCTAGCAGAGGGCTTGGATGTTGTCCTCTTCCTGTTCCCTTCTGGTTGTTCCCTAGCAGAGGGCTTGGATGTTGTCCTCTTCCTGTTCCCTTCTGGTTGTTCCCTAGCAGAGGGCTTGGATGTTGTCCTCTTCCTGTTCCCTTCTGGTTGTTCCCTAGCAGAGGGCTTGGATGTTGTCCACGCTATGCACTATAAGTGGAAGGAAATGTGTGATGGGAAGTGGAATCAATCACAGGATGTTGTTTTTCTGATTGTGTGTACGGACTAGTCTGGTCTACAGGTCTGACTGTGTGTACGGACTAGCCTGGTCTACAGGTCTGACTGTGTGTACGGACTAGCCTGGCCAGTTTGCGCTGTCTTTCCAATTCCTACACCGTCAGATCTTGGACCAGGCTATATACTTATCAATGTCCTGTATCTTCCAGAAGTCAAAACAACCAGTGTTGATCTGTTAAGGCCTTCCATTCTTCCATTCTTCCATACTTCACTCTTTCCTTTTTTTCTTACCACGATCTTCTAGTCGACTGTGATTTATGTAGATGCATTCCCCTACACGCTACGACTGGCCCTCGTCTGATGTGAGAGCAGAGTGTTTGTGGTGTGTGTTTTTAGTGTGTCAATGTGTTTTAGTACGAGTACAGTACGGACCCACCCCCATGCTGTCCGCGGGGGGAGATTTTGGGGCAGTTGGCAACTGGTGTGTGTGACTGACTACAAGGTCTTTTCAGGGATTAGTGAACGGGCCAAGCTGCACCGTGTGTGTGTGTGTGTGTGTGTGTACGTACATTGTGTGCTTGCACGTGTCCTGCAACTGCTGGTGTGTAAGCACATAATGGTATGCAGGTCAGGCTCACAGAGGGCGTTCCATACAGTGGTTCTGCACTGCAGTTCTCTTCCTGTCCCCGTCCACCATAGAATTCCATGGTCCACGTCACAGTGTGCTGCCAGAGAGAAGAAGAGAGGGGGAGTTACAATGTGGTCCAGTGCTTCAGGCATGTTCACCTTGACTTGGCATCAGTGTGTGTGTGTAGTCTAGGCTTCTAGTCTGTAAAGGGAGTAATCTGGAATATATTTTAGCTCCCCAGAGCTCTGTAGAACAGGGAGCTATAAACTATTGAACAAGCTCTTCTCTGTCCACACTCCTGCAGCAGGGTTTGTGAGGTAGGTGGTAGAAGTTTCTAGAATCTTCAATCTGTCCTGGTAATGACAGGAGTCTCTACAGGTTTATACAGCAACACCTTACTGTCCTGGTAATGACAGGAGTCTCTACAGGTTTATACAGCAACACCTTACTGTCCTGGTAATGACAGGAGTCTCTACAGGTTTATACAGCAACACCTTACTGTCCTGGTAATGACAGGAGTCTCTACAGGTTTATACAGCAACACCTTACTGTCCTGGTAATGACAGGAGTCTCTACAGGTTTATACAGCAACACCTTACTGTCCTGGTAATGACAGGAGTCTCTACAGGTTTATACAGCAACACCTTACTGTCCTGGTAATGACAGGAGTCTCTACAGGTTCGTACAGCAACACCTTA
>NC_048579.1:64866884-64911884 GCF_013265735.2 Oncorhynchus mykiss
ACGAGGCTCTCTTATTCAGATATCGGTAAGTGGACTGGAGGCAAGGCATGAAAGGGATAACGAATCCAGTTGTCATCTGTTTCGGGAAAGTACCTGCGTAATTGTGCACAACTCACTCAGGTGCTTCGCTATATCACATTTGACGTTGTCTGTAAGCTTCAGTTCATTTGCACACAAATCATACAATGATGGAAAGACCTGTGTGTTGTCCTTGTTATTAATGCAGACAGAGAAGAGGTCCAACGTCTTAATCATAGCCTCAATTTTGTCCGGCACATTGAATATAGTTGTGGAGAGTCCCTTTTATCCAAGATTCAGGCGAGGGGAGAAAAAACATCACCCAGAAAGGCCAGTCGTGTGAGGAAGAACATCACCCAGAAAGGCCAGTCGTGTGAGGAAGAACATCACCCAGAAAGGCCAGTCGTGTGAGGAAGAACATCACCCTGAAAGGCCAGTCGTGTGAGGAAGAACATCACCCTGAAAGGCCAGTCGTGTGAGGAAGAACATCACCCAGAAAGGCCAGTCGTGTGAGGAAGAACATCACCCTGAAAGGCCAGTCGTGTGAGGAAGAACATCACCCTGAAAGGCCAGTCGTGTGAGGAAGAACATCACCCTGAAAGGCCAGTCGTGTGAGGAAGAACATCACCCTGATAGGCCAGTCGTGTGAGGAAGAACATCACCCTGATAGGCCAGTCGTGTGAGAAACTCGTCATCATCAAGCGGTCAGACAAGTGAAACATATGGTCAGTAAAGACAACTTTAAGTTCGTCTCTTGATTTAAAAAAACAAAACGTGTCAATACTTTCCCCCTTGAAAACCAGCGTGTCTCTGTATGTTGTAAAAGCGTTACATGGTCACTGCCCATACTATTGCATAATGCAGAAAATTCACAAGAGTTCAGGGGCCTTGCTTTAACAAAGTTAACCATTTTCACTGTAGTGTCCAAAACGTTTTTTAAGCTGTCAGGCATTCCCTTGGCAGCAAGAGCCTCTCGGTGGATACTGCAGTGTACCCAAGAGCCTCTCGGTGGATGCTGCAGTGTACCCAAGAGCCTCTCGGTGGATGCTGCAGTGTACCCAAGAGCCTCTCGGCGGATGCTGCAGTGTACCCAAGAGCCTCTCGGTGGATGCTGCAGTGTACCCAAGAGCCTCTCGGCGGATGCTGCAGTGTACCCAAGAGCCTCTCGGCGGATGCTGCAGTGTACCCAAGAGCCTCTCGGTGGATGCTGCAGTGTACCCAAGAGCCTCTCGGCGGATGCTGCAGTGTACCCAAGAGCCTCTCGGTGGATGCTGCAGTGTACCCAAGAGCCTCTCGGTGGATACTGCAGTGTACCCAAGAGCCTCTCGGTGGATGCTGCAGTGTACCCAAGAGCCTCTCGGCGGATGCTGCAGTGTACCCAAGAGCCTCTCGGTGGATGCTGCAGTGTACCCAAGAGCCTCTCGGTGGATACTGCAGTGTACCCAAGAGCCTCTCGGTGGATGCTGCAGTGTACCCAAGAGCCTCTCGGTGGATGCTGCAGTGTACCCAAGAGCCTCTCGGTGGATGCTGCAGTGTACCCAAGTGACGTCGGGAGCAACTGTTGCACTCGCGTTACCACTCCACTATGTCTCCCTGTCATGGCTTTTGCACCATCAGCACAGACGCCAACATGAGCAGCAGCTACGTTTGGCTACATTCAGACCGTTAGTGGAATTCCCGTGCGCGAGTAACGTTTAATGTGATTGGATGTTAATTATTTGACCAGGCTACCTGTATTTGACATTGTTTTGTTATTTCGCTGAACACCTAGATGGTTTAATTTTATTTTTGGCAGTGAAACGAGACTACTCCGGTGAGAGAAAAACCTCTCCCAAATGTGTAGCCCCGTTGGAAAATATAAATGGACTGTGAAAATGTGAACTTTTATTAATATTTTTTTAAAGTAGATATTTTTTAAATATGTGAATCCCAGTTTTATTTGGTGTACCCCCGACGGCATTGTGCGTACCCCTGGTTGGGAACACCTGATCTAAGGCCAGGACTACAGGCGACCATCACCGTAAGTCCCACGTCTATAGTTGTCAGAAGTCAACATATTTTCTTTGCAGCCAACCCAGTTGAAAGGTGGCGTTGTATGTAGCGACAGTCAGACAGTAATGTGTGTCTGGTCGTTGGTCTGAAGTCTGTCAGGCTGGCTGGATCACACCACACAACTGGGTTAAGGTTCATTCCTAGTGTCACGTTAACAAACCAGTTATTTTAATCAACATGAGATCACATTCTCAGAACATTCTAGACATTCTCAGCTTTCTATTTTCATTCTATAGTTCCGTAGTGAACAGTATCAAGCTTCTTAACTTCTCTTGTTAGGTTGTTGTGTGGATGGCTGTGTGGATGGTTGCCAGGTGGCACCCTCCACTGAGTTTACAAAACATTAGGAACAACTTCCTAATATTGAGTCCCCCCCCCCCCCTTGCCCCCAGAACAGCCTCAATCGTTGGGGTATAGACTGTACAAGGTGTCAAGTGTTCCACAGGAATGCTGGCCTATGTTGACTCCAATGCTTCCCACAGCTGTCAAGTGTTCCACAGGAATGCTGGCCCATGTTGACTCCAATGCTTCCCACAGTTGTGTCAAGTTGGCTGGCTGTCCTTTGGGTGGTGGATCATTCTTGATACACACTGGAAACTGTTGAGCGGGAAAAACCCTGCACCATTGCACTTCTTGACACACTCAAACCAATGCGCCCGACACCTACTACCATACCCCGTTCAAAGGCACTTAAATATTGTCTTGCCCATTCACCCTCTGAATGGCACACACACAATCCATGTCTCAATTGTCTCCAGGCTTGAAAGTTGGTGATTCTGAGACCAGTCATAAAAGGAACTGGTCTCACTAGAAATAGTGACTTGAGTCAGAGAGAGTGACTTTCCCCATCTAGACTGTCATCTACTAGAACTGTGATGAAGACATTGTAACACTAGCCCAATCCTAGAGAAAATAACAAGTATGACAGGGTCACTTTCCCTATCAACCTGATCGTCAACTGGAACCTGGATGATGCCATTATCACACTAGTTAGTCTAGTTAAATACACAGTATTTTAACATACAGGAAATAGGTGGAAGTTAAAACCTCAAGTCTGCCTCTTCGCCTCCCATCTCTTATTCAGTCAGCTCCATGAGGAAGACTCTTCACCCCCCATCTCTTATTCAGTCAGCTCCATGAGGAAGACTCTTCACCTCCCATCTCTTATTGTCAGTGCCATGAGGAAGACTCTTCACCTCCCATCTCTTATTGTCAGTGCCATGAGGAAGACTTTACACCTCCCATCTCTTATTCAGTCAGCTCCACGAGGAAGACTCTTCACCTCCCATCTCTTATTCAGTCAGCTCCATGAGGAAGACTCTTCACCTCCCATCTCTTATTCAGTCAGCTCCACGAGGAAGACTCTTCACCTCCCATCTCTTATTCAGTCAGCTCCATGAGGAAGACTCTTCACCTTCCATCTCGTATTCAGTCAGCTCCATGAGGAAGACTCTTCACCTTCCATCTCGTATTCAGTCAGCGCCATGCGGAAGACTCTTCACCTCCCATCTCTTATTCAGTCAGCTCCACGAGGAAGACTCTTCACCTCCCATCTTGTATTCAGTCAGCTACATGAGGAAGACTCTTCACCTTCCATCTTGTATTCAGTCCGCTACATGAGGATAACTCTTCACCTTCCATCTTGTATTCAGTCAGCTCCATGAGGAAGACTCTTCACCCCCCATCTCTTATTCAGTCAGCGCCATGAGGAAGACTCTTCACCTTCCATCTTGTATTCAGTCAGCTACATGAGGAAAACTTCACCTTCCATCTTGTATTCAGTCAGCTACATGAGGAAAACTTCACCTTCCATCTTGTATTCAGTCAGCTCCATGAGGAAGACTCTTCACTCCCCATCTCGTATTCAGTCAGCTCCATGAGGAAGACTCTTCACCTCCCATCTCGTATTCAGTCAGCTCCATGAGGAAGACTCTTCACCTCCCATCTCTTATTCAGTCAGCTCCATGAGGAAGACTCTTCACCTCCCATCTCGTATTCAGTCAGCTCCATGAGGAAGACTCTTCACCTCCCATCTCTTATTCAGTCAGCTCCACGAGGAAGACACTTCACCTCCCATCTCTTATTCAGTCAGCTCCATGAGGAAGACTCTTCACCTCCCATCTCTTATTCAGTCAGCGCCATGATGAAGACTGTCAATTTATAATCTCTGCAAGAGGGAGATGCAAAAATACATTTAGATTAGATGGAGAGAGAGAACCACACTTCACTTTAGCAGCTCTCTGTCGCCAACGAATCCTCCTCTGCTTCCTCTGTCCTCCACTCTTATCACATGTTAAAGGCTAGATGAAACGGTATGGAGTTCTACACCCCAGTATGGGGTCAGACATCTGATCTTGGAGAGATGTTTATTCTATTCTGCTGAGACATTTACTTTATTATGTTGGTATTCTTATCTTATTAAGGGTTCAAGCCAGTGAAGCGAGGTGAAACCCTGTTGTATTTGTTCATTATTATTATTATTATTTTTCCTCTTCTTCATGCGAGGAAAGTTTGTTGTAAAAAGTGCCATAAAGTAGGTTAAATTAGATTATTTCGCAAAAAAGTTGCAGGAGCCTCTCACGCACAGCCGTTCACTCCAACATGCTAGCTCCGCCCCCCTTCATGCGAGGAAAGTTAACATTTAAATTCCCGTGAGATGGTAAGGCCGAAGAGGGTGAAACTTGAAGTGATGGTAAAGGCCCATAGTCTACACTCTCTCGTGCAATGCCATTCCAATTGGCCACAAGGCGGCGCTCTAACAGCCAAGTGAAATTTCAAACTTTGAAGGGTCACACACCTCACCCCATATGACCTAGAGTCCTGAAATTCAGTGCATAGGTCCCTCTTCTCACAAGGAACACATTTTCCCCAAGGACCCATAAGGTCCGTCATGAAGGATTTTCCACCATTTTTGAATTTTGTGAAAAACACCATCTCATCTGGATGAACCTTCATATATGGCATCTATGGATCAAGGTCTCTCAACGCAATGCTTTGCAGACTAGTATGTCAAACAACATGGTCACTACTGACCAATAAACATTTAATTTGGGGGTTGTCTGGCATATTTAATGCTAATAAATCAGACACGGATATTCGTATCGTAACCAAACTTGTTCCAAACACGGTCAACACTCAACATATGTATGCCCATTCAGATCGGCCACACGGTGGCGCTATACATCTCAATCTGTTTGACTCAGAGTGATGAAATTTGGCACACATGCTAAGGGTCTAGCTAATCTAAACTATTGTTCATGCAAGCTCGTTGGCTTATTGCGGCCATATGGTTTGAGCTCTTATAAAATGTGTGTTTGAGGATGTGCATCTATAGCTGCTACATTTGGTATCGATCAAGTCTATCGGTTCTGGAGAATACCTTTTTTAAAGTAGTCATCTAGGGTTGCAAAATTCCGGGGGAACTTTCAATAAATTCCCTGGTTTTCCTGAAATCCCAGTTGGAGGTTTCTAGAATCAGGAGAGAATAAGAGTAATATCCAGACTATCCAGACTCCTCCAACCAGGATTTCTGGAAAACAAGGGAATGTATTGAAAGTTCCAGGAGTTGTGCAACCCTATAGTCAACATCCATAAAAAAAACAGTCCAAAATGCATCAAAAGCATGGTAATGAGCACAGAAGTAGCTGATCTTAGGGTGACGTGTCCAGTTGGTCCTGATGGTGCTATGGGGGGGCGTGTGTGTTTTTATGTGTGTGATGGGGGGGGGGGGGGGGGGGGGGTTTATATATGTGTGTGTGTGTGGGGGGGGCTTACATGTGTGTGTGTGTGGGGGGGGGGGTCTGTGTTTGTGTGGGGAGGGTGTGTGTTTCATTGTGAAACATTATCAATACACTTCTTCAGGTACTACGAACACTTTTGCCATCTTATAACTACTCCGCTCACTTCAACATTTGCCAAAAGTGAATAACACCACCTAGCTTGAACCGCTGATTGCAGCTTTTTATGTGTTATTGTTGCATCGGCGAGAAGAAACCTGTAAGCAAACATTTCCCAGCATGCTTTTCTATTCATTATGAGTGAGTCATAGAAGCCTGTTCCGCTCCACACCACTATCAACCACATCCTCCTGACTGACATGTTCATTAGAATTTACCCAGCGGTATTAAACCTACTGATCTTCTGATAGTCACCCGTGTGGCAGACTAACTAGGAATCACTCCACCACAGAATGACCCAACCGCTGCTCAGTGTGGTTTCTAGCATCAATCTCTAAAACATCACCCTAGCTTTATGGCTTGGGGAGGCTGGTTTCTTTTGGTTCTGTCTCTTTTTAGGCCCTCTTTAATATAAAGGACTGCCTGTTGTTGGAGTCCTTCCAATGAATCGGCCACTCCCTGGAAACGGCCTGAAAATAACTTTTTGGGTCCACCAGCCACTGTAAGATATAAAATAAAATAAAATAAAATAAAAATAATAAATAAAAATCTACCAGCCACTCCAGCTAAAATATTTTTTCGCATAATTACACACAGACAAAAAAAGACTTGATGAGCTTTGTTGTTTCTAATAAAATAAAGGTATTACTATTAAGAAGCGATGTGGTATATTGCCATAATTTCGCGTAAAAAATGGTCTTTTAACCAAAATATCACAGACGAGACAAATGTTCTGCTGCCCCTTTTAAAGGCAGGATGTCACCTTGGCTCCCGAGTGGCGCAGCGGTCGAAGGCACTGCATCTCAGTGCTAGAGCCGTCACTACAGACACCCTGGTTCAAATCCAGGCTGTGTCACAACCGGCCGTGATTGGGAGTCCCATATGTCAGAGCAGAAGGAAGCAAGTTTTCTTCCAGGACAACCTTGTACGTGGCTTGATTCATGCGTCCTTCACAAAGACACGTCTGCCCGATTCCAACCTTGCTGAAGCGCCACCAGATCATCGCCGATCCTCCACCAAGTTTCACAGTGGGTGCGAGACACTCACTCTCAAGGTCTCGCACCCACTGTGACATTTGGTGGAGGATTAGTGTGAATCAGACCGTGTGACGCAATGGGCAGGGCCTGCCGGGTTGATATGGGGTAAACTTCCCCTTTAACAAGAAGGGAGATCATATCAGGGAAACAGTTGTTTTACCTAAGAACCTACTGCAGTATTAACGCAGTAATACTCTTCCCATCGAACTAAAAACAAACGGTAGCCTGACTTACTGACACTCTTCAATTGTACTGCCCATATTGCCGTAGGCCTAACTGGTGATATTGCCATAGGCCTAACTGGTGATATTGCCGTAGGCCCAACTGGTGATATTGCCGTAGGCCCAACTGGTGATATTGCCGTAGGCCCAACTGGTGATATTGCCGTAGGCCCAACTGGTGATATTGCCGTAGGCCCAACTGGTGATATTGCCGTAGGCCCAACTGGTGATATTGCCGTAGGCCCAACTGGTGATATTGCCGTAGGCCCAACTGGTGATATTGCCGTAGGCCCAACTGGTGATATTGCCGTAGGCCCAACTGGTGATATTGCCGTAGGCCCAACTGGTGATATTGCCGTAGGCCCAACTGGTGATATTGCCGTAGGCCCAACTGGTGATATTGCCGTAGGCCCAACTGGTGATATTGCCGTAGGCCCAACTGGTGATATTGCCGTAGGCCCAACTGGTGATATTGCCGTAGGCCCAACTGGTGATATTGCCGTAGGCCCAACTGGTGATATTGCCGTAGGCCCAACTGGTGATATTGCCGTAGGCCCAACTGGTGATATTGCCGTAGGCCCAACTGGTGATATTGCCGTAGGCCCAACTGGTGATATTGCCGTAGGCCCAACTGGTGATATTGCCGTAGGCCCAACTGGTGATATTGCCGTAGGCCCAACTGGTGATATTGCCGTAGGCCCAACTGGTGATATTGCCGTAGGCCCAACTGGTGATATTGCCGTAGGCCCAACTGGTGATATTGCCGTAGGCCCAACTGGTGATATTGCCGTAGGCCCAACTGGTGATATTGCCGTAGGCCCAACTGGTGATATTGCCGTAGGCCCAACTGGTGATATTGCCGTAGGCCCAACTGGTGATATTCTTGCTTGTGTGTTTAAAAGTCTGACAGTAGGATCAAATCAAATTGTATTGGTCACATACACATGGTTAGCAGATGTTAATGCAAGTGTAGTGAAATGCTTGTGCTTCTAGTTCTGACATTGCAGTAATATCTAACAAGTAATCTAACAATTTCACAACAACTACCTTATACACACAAGTGTAAAGGAATGAATAAGAGTATGTACATATAAATATATGGATGAGCGATGGCTGAACGGCATAGGCAAGATGCAGTAGTTGGTATAGAGTACAGTATATACATATGAGATGAGTAATGTAGGGTATGTAAACATTATATAAAGTGGCATTGTTTAAAGTGACTAGTGATACATTTATTACATCCAATTTTTAATTATTAAGTGCTAAGAGATTTGAGTCAATATGTTGGCAGGAGCCACTCAATTTTAGTGGTGGCTGTTTAACAGTCTGATGGGCCTTGAGATAGAAGCTGTTTTTCAGTCTCTCGGTCCCTGCTTTGAAGCACCTGTACTGACCTCGCCTTCTGGATGATAGTGGGGTGAACAGGCAGTGGCTCGGGTGGTTGTTGTCCTGGATGATCTTTATGGCCTTCCTGTGACATCGGGTGGTGTAGGTGTTTGCCCCCGGTGATGCGTTGTGCAGACCTCACTGCACTCCTAGAGAGCCTTACGGTCGTGGGCGGAGCAGCTGCCGCACCAGGCGGTGATACAGCCCGCCAGGATGCTCTCGATTGTGCATCCGTAAAAGTTTGAGTGTTTTTGGTCACAAGCCAAATTTCTTCAGCCTCCTGAGGTTGAAGAGGCACCTTCTTCACCACGCTGTCTCTGTGCGTGGACCATTTCAGTTTGTCTGTGATGTGTATGCCGAGGAACTTAAAATGTTCCACCTTCTCCACTACTGTCCCGTCGATGTGGATAGGGGAGTGCTCTCTCTGCTGTTTCCTGAAGTCTACGATCAACTCCTTTGTTTTGTTGACGTTGAGTGTGAGGTTATTTTCCTGACACCACATGCCGAGGTCCCCCAACCTCCTCCCTGTAGGCCGTCCCATCGTTGGTGGTAATCAAGCCTACCACTGTAGTGTCATCTGCAAACTTGATGATTGAGTTGGAGGCGTGCACGCCATGCTGTCATGGGTGAACAGGGAGTACAGGAGAGGGCTGAGAACGCACCCTTGTGGGGCCCCAGTGTTGAGGATCAGCGGGGTGGAGATGTTTCCTACCCTCACCACCTGGGGGCGTCCCTTCAAAGGCCAGGACCCAGTTGCACAAGGCGGGGTCGAGACCCAGGGTGTTGAGCTTAATGACGAGTTTGGAGGGTACTATGGTGTTAAATGCTGAGCTGTAGTCGATGAACAGCATTCTTACATAGGTATTCCTTTTGTCCAGATGAGTTAGGGCAGTGTGCGGTGTGATTGCGTCGTCTGCGGACCTATTGGGGCGGATCTAGGTTATCCGGTAGGGTGGAGGTGATATGGTCCTTGACTAGTCTCTCAAAGCACTTCATGATGACGGAAGTGAGTGCTTCGGGGTGATAGTCGTTTACCTTAGTTACCTTCGCTTTCTTGGGAACAGGAGCAATGGTGGCCCTCTTGAAGCATGTGGAACAGCAGACTGGGATAGGGTGTGATTGAATATGTCCGTAAACACACCAGCCAGCTGGTCTGCGCATGCTCTGAGGATGCGGCCAGGGATGCCGTCTGGGGCGGCAGCCTCGTGAAGGATAACACAGGAGTTGGCTGCGGTGAAGGAGAACCCGCAGGTTTTGGTAGCGGGCTGTGTTGGTGGCACTGTATTGTCCTCAAAGCGAGCAAAGAAGCTGTTTAGTTTGTCTGGGAGCAAGACATCGTGGTCCGCGATGGGGCTGGTTTTCTTTTTGTAATCCGTTATTGACTGTAGATCCTGCCACATACCTCTCGTGTCTGAGCCATTGAATTGCAACTCTACTTTGTCTCTATACTGACACTTAGCTTGTTTGATTGCCTTGCGGAGGGAATAGCTACACTGTTTGTATTCGGTCATGTTTCCGGTCGCCGGATAAGTAGCCTTGTCTGGGTACCAGACTCTGTTACATTCAACTCCTTGCCACTCCATGTCATTGCCAAAGAGTCAGGCCTCAATCTCATTATTCAATATGCAGCTCTATTTCAGAATTAGTTGCTCGTTGGTTGTTGGAAATACATGAATATTTTCCGTGTCATGTTTTTTTAGCAGATGTTAACGCGGATGTTGTGAAATGCTTTCGTCTATTTTGCTATAAATTACAACACTTAAGTGTGCCCATACTTGACTATTTTTTTAAATGAAATGCCCACACTGTTGAGCCCAAAGTGTTACTACACGCCAACCTGTCTGGTGAACTAGACATCCTTACCCAACAAAATCCACCTCGTTCATTTTAGGCCCTGTTACTGTGTGTGGTGGGGTTACTGTGTACATGGGTCAGCCAGCAGTGCACTTCTTTGCTTCACTTCCTAAAAAAGGAGTCCTCTAATGCAGTGTAGTAGACATGGATGGCCACTCTTCCTCTCTCTCTGTCTCCTCTAATGCAGTGTAGGAGTCAGGGACGGCCCCTCTTCCTCTCTCTCTCTCTGTCTCCTCTAATGCAGGGTAGGAGTCAGGGACGGCCCCTCTTCCTCTCTGTCTGTCTCTCTGTCTCCTCTAATGCAGGGTAGGAGTCAGGGACGGCCCCTCTTCCTCTCTCTCTCTCTCTCTCTCTCCTCTAATGCAGGGTAGGAGTCAGGGACGGCCCCTCTTCCTCTCTCTCTCTCTCTCTCCTCTAATGCAGGGTAGGAGTCAGGGACGGCCCCTCTTCCTCTATCTCTCTCTCTTTCTCCTGCATGTGATCGTTGTTTACACTGAGAGAAGGAAGGTTCAACCCCAGAAGACTCTTGACAATTAGATGTCCGTCTGCTCTCTGCCTCAAATGGACCACACTTTCACTCTCACTTCTCCAGCTGTGTGGAAAGAACTGACAACAATGTGCCAAGTATTTTTCTAGATCTCTGGGGATTTCTGCCTGCTTTTGGTTAGGGTTTTAGCTGACGTTATATCTAGCTTGAGTTGTGTGTTATTGTTCTTCACAAAACTCTTCTCTGAGCAGTCACAAGTGTCAGGTGGTACACACTCACCCCCCCCCCCCCCCTGCCTGTGTGTCCCAGGGGGATGGTAGAGATGATGGTCCTAAAAGACAGCAGGTCGTTAGGTAGGTCTCCTCTGTGCCAGCCAGCCACTGTGCGAGCCGATCACTGTGCCAGCCAGCCACCTTCCAGCCGACCACTGTGCCAGCCAGCCACTGTGCCAGCCGACCACTGTGCCAGCCAGCCACCTTCCAGCCGACCACTGTGCCAGCCAGCCACTGTGCCACTCAGCCAACCCACCCAGCGTGCCAGCTAGCCAGTGTGCCAGCTAGCCAGTGTGCCAGCCAGCCAGTCAAAGTGCTCTTTCATTTTACATGTCTGGGTAGTCCTCTAGGGAAGCCCCCTCCTCTCAACCTCTCTCCCAATCATCTCCCGAGCTGACAAGGAAAAACTCTGTTCTTCTGCCCCTGCACAAGACAGATAGGTAACCCACTGTTCCCCTGCACAAGACAGATAGGTAACCCACTGTTCCCCTGCACAAGACAGATAGGTAACCCACTGTTCCCCTGCACAAGACAGATAGGTAACCCACTGTTCCCCTGCACAAGACAGATAGGTAACCCACTGTTCCCCTGCACAAGACAGATAGGTAACCCACTGTTCCCCTGCACAAGACAGATAGTTAACCCACTGTTCCCCTGCACAAGACAGATAGTTAACCCACTGTTCCCCTGCACAAGACAGATAGTTAACCCACTGTTCCCCTGCACAAGACAGATAGTTAACCCACTGTTCCCCTGCACAAGACAGATAGTTAACCCACTGTTCCCCGGGCACCGACGACGTGGATGTCTATTAAGGCAGCCCCCCCTTACTAATGTAGTAGTGAGTGGCCGGGACGAGGGCACTAATGTAATAGTGAGTGTCCAGGACGAGGGCACTAATGTAATAGTGAGTGGCCGGGACGAGGGCACTAATGTAGTAGTGAGTGGCCGGGACGAGGGCACTAATGTAGTAGTGAGTGTCCAGGACGAGGGCACTAATGTAATAGTAAGTGGCCGGGACGAGGGCACTAATGTAGTAGTGAGTGGCCGGGACGAGGGCACTAATGTAGTAGTGAGTGGCCGGGACGAGGGCACTAATGTAGTAGTGAGTGGCCGGGACGAGGGCACTAATGTAGTAGTGAGTGTCCGGGACGAGGGCACTAATGTAATAGTGAGTGGCCGGGACGAGGGCACTAATGTAGTAGTGAGTGGCCGGGACGAGGGCACTAATGTAGTAGTGAGTGGCCGGGACGAGGGCACTAATGTAGTAGTGAGTGGCCGGGACGAGGGCACTAATGTAGTAGTGAGTGTCCGGGACGAGGGCACTAATGTAATAGTGAGTGGCCGGGACGAGGGCACTAATGTAGTAGTGAGTGGCCGGGACGAGGGCACTAATGTAGTAGTGAGTGGCCGGGACGAGGGCACTAATGTAGTAGTGAGTGGCCGGGACGAGGGCACTAATGTAGTAGTGAGTGGCCGGGACGAGGGCACTAATGTAGTAGTGAGTGGCCGGGACGAGGGCACTAATGTAATAGTGAGTGGCCGGGACGCGGGCACTAATGTAGTAGTGAGTGGCCGGGACGAGGGCACTAATGTAATAGTGAGTGGCCGGGACGAGGGCACTAATGTAATAGTGAGTGGCCGGGACGAGGGCACTAATGTAATAGTGAGTGGCCGGGACGAGGGCACAATGGTTTGGTCACTGTTTCACTTCACTAGAAAAGGGCGCTTCAGTTCCTCATTCTCCTATCTGGGAAAATCATCCCTTTCCGTCCTGTGTCTCCGTGTCTCTCTCCTTGCTCCCAACACACCAGGCTCTGGTCAGATAAATGCCTCCCAACACACCAGGCTCTGGTCAGATAAATGCCTCCCAACACACCAGGATCTGGTCAGATAAATGCCTCCCAACACACCAGGATCTGGTCAGATAAATGCCTCCCAACACACCAGGCTCTGGTCGTGATAAACCTCTTTAGCGTTGCTTCAGTTCGCCTTTCTCTTTCCATTTGATCGTGTAACTCAATACTGAACCTTGGCAACAAAAGGATTAAGGACAAAGTCTTGGTTTATTTTCTCTACCAGCGTCACCCACCCCCATCACCATTATCCACTCCTTTACCAAACAGCACCGGGCTGTGTGGCGACGGAGTGGAGACATTGGTGTGTACTCTGAGCTTTCATAGACTTATGTCTGTCCCCAGGTAGACTGTGTGTGTGTGTGTGTGTGTACCTGTGTAGACTGTGAATGTAAACATTCAATACTGCTGTTGTTTATTTTATTTAACCTTTAACTAGGCATGTCAGTTAAGAACAAATAGTTATTTCCAATGCCGGCCCAGTGTATGTCCGTGACCGAGGATATCTGGCTTAAGGAAAAGGGGAGCAGTGCACCATGGAAGTGATGGATTGCTCAATCTCTCCCATGTGACTGACGCACGCACGCGCACGCACGTACGCGCACACACACACGCACACACACGCGCGCACACACACACACACACACACACACACACACACACAGGTTTGCATGCTAGCAGCTGGATCTCAGACCAAAGAGGGGAAGCGGCGTTAGAATGAAACTTCTGTCTGTTTTTCTCATGGTGTGTGTGTGTGATGGTGTTGTTTACTCCTCTGACTGTAGACACTGCTGCTGGAAGGGATGGTCTGTAGGGATGGTCTGTATGGGTGGTCTGTAGGGGTGGTCTGTAGGGATGGTCTGTATGGATGGTCTAGTATATCTGCAGGCCCCACTGTATAGAGAACAGGGTGCCAGTATATCTGTAGGCCCCACTGTATAGAGAACAGGGTGCCAGTATATCTGCAGGCCCCACTGTATAGAGAACAGGGTGCCAGTATATCTGTAGGCCCCACTGTATAGAGAACAGGGTGCCAGTATATCTGCAGGCCCCACTGTATAGAGAACAGGGTGCCAGTATATCTGCAGGCCCCACTGTATAGAGAACAGGGTGCCAGTATATCTGCAGGCCCCACTGTATAGAGAACAGGGTGCCAGTATATCTATAGGCCCCACTGTATAGAGAACAGGGTGCCAGTATATCTGTAGGCCCCACTGTATAGAGAACAGGGTGCCAGTATATCTGCAGGCCCCACTGTATAGAGAACAGGGTGCCAGTATATCTGTAGGCCCCACTGTATAGAGAACAGGGTGCCAGTATATCTACAGGCCCCACTGTATAGAGAACAGGGTGCCAGTATATCTGCAGGCCCCACTGTATAGAGAACAGGGTGCCAGTATATCTGCAGGCCCCACTGTATAGAGAACAGGGTGCCAGTATATCTGCAGGCCCCACTGTATAGAGAACAGGGTGCCAGTATATCTGCAGGCCCCACTGTATAGAGAACAGGGTGCCAGTATATCTGCAGGCCCCACTGTATAGAGAACAGGGTGCCAGTATATCTGTAGGCCCCACTGTATAGAGAACAGGGTGCCAGTATATCTGTAGGCCCCACTGTATAGAGAACAGGGTGCCAGTATATCTGTAGGCCCCACTGTATAGAGAACAGGGTGCCAGTATATATGCAGGCCCCACTGTATAGAGAACAGGGTGCCAGTATATCTGCAGGCCCCACTGTATAGAGAACAGGGTGCCAGTATATCTGCAGGCCCCACTGTATAGAGAACAGGGTGCCAGTATATCTGCAGGCCCCACTGTATAGAGAACAGGGTGTCAGTATATCTGCAGGCCCCACTGTATAGAGACTAGGGTGCCAGTATATCTGCAGGCCCCACTGTATAGAGACTAGGGTGCCAGTATATCTGCAGGCCCCACTGTATAGAGACTAGGGTGCCAGTATATCTGCAGGCCCCACTGTATAGAGACTAGGGTGCCAGTATATCTGTAGGCCCCACTGTATAGAGACTAGGGTGCCAGTATATCTGTAGGCCCCACTGTATAGAGAACAGGGTGCCAGTATATCTGCAGGCCCCACTGTATAGAGACTAGGGTGCCAGTATATCTGTAGGCCCCACTGTATAGAGAACAGGGTGCCAGTACATCTGTAGGCCCCACTGTATAGAGAACAGGGTGCCAGTATATCTGCAGGCCCCACTGTATAGAGAACAGGGTGCCAGTATATCTGCAGGCCCCACTGTATAGAGAACAGGGTGCCAGTATATCTGCAGGCCCCACTGTATAGAGAACAGGGTGCCAGTATAGCTGTAGGCCCCACTGTATAGAGAACAGGGTGCCAGTATATCTGTAGGCCCCACTGTATAGAGAACAGGGTGCCAGTATATCTGCAGGCCCCACTGTATAGAGAACAGGGTGCCAGTATATCTGTAGGCCCCACTGTATAGAGAACAGGGTGCCAGTATATCTGCAGGCCCCACTGTATAGATAACAGGGTGCCAGTATATCTGCAGGCCCCACTGTATAGAGAACAGGGTGCCAGTATATATGCAGGCCCCACTGTATAGAGAACAGGGTGCCAGTATATCTGTAGGCCCCACTGTATAGAGAACAGGGTGCCAGTATATATGCAGGCCCCACTGTATAGAGAACAGGGTGCCAGTATATATGCAGGCCCCACTGTATAGAGAACAGGGTGCCAGTATATCTGTAGGCCCCACTGTATAGAGAACAGGGTGCCAGTATATCTGTAGGCCCCACTGTATAGAGAACAGGGTGCCAGTAATATCTGCAGGCCCCACTGTATAGAGAACAGGGTGCCAGTATATCTGCAGGCCCCACTGTATAGAGAACAGGGTGCCAGTATATCTGCAGGCCCCACTGTATAGAGAACAGGGTGCCAGTATATCTGCAGGCCCCACTGTATAGAGAACAGGGTGCCAGTATATCTGCAGGCCCCACTGTATAGAGACTAGGGTGCCAGTATATCTGCAGGCCCCACTGTATAGAGACTAGGGTGCCAGTATATCTGCAGGCCCCACTGTATAGAGACTAGGGTGCCAGTATATCTGCAGGCCCCACTGTATAGAGACTATGGTGCCAGTATATCTGTAGGCCCCACTGTATAGAGACTAGGGTGCCAGTATATCTGTAGGCCCCACTGTATAGAGAACAGGGTGCCAGTATATCTGCAGGCCCCACTGTATAGAGACTAGGGTGCCAGTATATCTGTAGGCCCCACTGTATAGAGAACAGGGTGCCAGTACATCTGTAGGCCCCACTGTATAGAGAACAGGGTGCCAGTATATCTGCAGGCCCCACTGTATAGAGAACAGGGTACCAGTATATCTGCAGGCCCCACTGTATAGAGAACAGGGTGCCAGTATATCTGTAGGCCCCACTGTATAGAGAACAGGGTGCCAGTATATCTGCAGGCCCCACTGTATAGAGAACAGGGTGCCAGTATATCTGCAGGCCCCACTGTATAGAGAACAGGGTGCCAGTATATCTGTAGGCCCCACTGTATAGAGAACAGGGTGCCAGTATATCTGTAGGCCCCACTGTATAGAGAACAGGGTGCCAGTATATCTGTAGGCCCCACTGTATAGAGAACAGGGTGCCAGTATATCTGTAGGCCCCACTGTATAGAGAACAGGGTGCCAGTATATCTGCAGGCCCCACTGTATAGAGAACAGGGTGCCAGTATATCTGTAGGCCCCACTGTATAGAGAACAGGGTGCCAGTATGGTGCCAGTATATCTGCAGGCCCCACTGTATAGAGACTAGGGTGCCAGTATATCTGTAGGCCCCACTGTATAGAGAACAGGGTGCCAGTACATCTGTAGGCCCCACTGTATAGAGAACAGGGTGCCAGTATATCTGCAGGCCCCACTCTATAGAGAACAGGGTACCAGTATATCTGCAGGCCCCACTGTATAGAGAACAGGGTGCCAGTATATCTGTAGGCCCCACTGTATAGAGAACAGGGTGCCAGTATATCTGCAGGCCCCACTGTATAGAGAACAGGGTGCCAGTATATCTGTAGGCCCCACTGTATAGAGACTAGGGTGCCAGTATATCTGCAGGCCCCTCTGTATAGAGAACAGGGTGCCAGTATATCTGCAGGCCCCACTGTATAGAGAACAGGGTGCCAGTATATCTGTAGGCCCCACTGTATAGAGACTAGGGTGCCAGTATATCTGTAGGCCCCACTGTATAGAGACTAGGGTGCAGCTGAACACAACAATCTAGCTGCCAATTGATGATAATCAATCATTTGATTTGTTTCCAGCACCCTATTGATTGCCAGTTAGGCTAAGCACATTGGAATTATGAGGCATTTAACAGAATCTATGCTCTATGTCCAACCTCGGGAGGGTGTGTGTGTGTGTGTGTGTGTCTAACCTCCGGAGGGACGGTGTGTGTGTCCAACCCCGGGAGGGACGGTGTGTGTGTGTGTGTGTGTGTCTGACCTCGGGAGGGACGGTGTGTGTGTCTAACCTCGGGAGGGACGGTGTGTGTGTGTGTCTAACCTCGGGAGGGACGGTGTGTGTACCTTTCTGGGATCAGGACTGAGGATTGGAAAGGGACCCGGGGGAAAGGCATGATATTACTCCAGTCTACAGTATTACAGCTGATGGTATTACACCCGTCTACAGTATTACAGCTGATGATATTACACCAGTCTACAGTATTACACCAGTCTACAGTATTACAGCTGATGATATTACACCAGTCTACAGTATTTCACCAGTCTACAGTATTTCACCAGTCTACAGTATTACACCAGTCTACAGTATTACACCAGTCTACAGTATTACACCAGTCTACAGTATTACAGCTGATATTACACTAGTCTACAGTATTACACCAGTCTACAGTATTACACCAGTCTACAGTATTACAGCTGATGATATTACACCAGTCTACACTATTACAGCTGATGATATTACACCAGTCTACAGTATTACACCAGTCTACAGTATTACAGCTGATGATATTACACCAGTCTACAGTATTACACCAGTCTACATTATTACACCAGTCTACAGTATTACAGCTGATGATATTACACCAGTCTACAGTATTACACCAGTCTACAGTATTACACCAGTCTACAGTATTACAGCTGATGATGTTACACCAGTCTACAGTATTACACCAGTCTACAGTATTACAGCTGATGATATTACACCAGTCTACAGTATTACACCAGTCTACAGTATTGCAGCTGATGATATTACACCAGTCTACAGTATTACACCAGTCTACAGTATTACAGCTGATGATATTACACCAGTCTACAGTATTACACCAGTCTACAGTATTACAGATGATGATATTACACCAGTCTACAGTATTACAGCTGATGATATTACACCAGTCTACAGTATTACAGCTGATGATATTACACCAGTCTACAGTATTACACCAGTCTACAGTATTACAGCTGATGATATTACACCAGTCTACAGTATTACAGCTGATGATATTACACTAGTCTACAGTATTACACCAGTCTACAGTATTACACCAGTCTACAGTATTACAGCTGATATTACACCAGTCTACAGTATTACAGCTGATGATATTACACCAGTCTACAGTATTACACCAGTCTACAGTATTACAGCTGATTATATTACACCAGTCTACAGTATTACAGCTGATGATATTACACCAGTCTACAGTATTACAGCTGATGATATTACACTAGTCTACAGTATTACACCAGTCTACAATATTACAGCTGATGATATTACACCAGTCTACAGTATTACAGCTGATGATATTACACCAGTCTACAGTATTACAGCTGATGATATTACACTAGTCTACAGTATTACACCAGTCTACAGTATTACACCAGTCTACAGTATTACAGCTGATGATATTACACCAGTCTACAGTATTACAGCTGATGATATTACACCAGTCTACAGTATTACACCAGTCTACAGTATTACACCAGTCTACAGTATTACAGCTGATGATATTACACCAGTCTACAGTATCTGACATTCTGTATGATTGGATAAGCCATAGAGAGCCTGCAGTCATTTAGTGGATGATGTGACAAACAGCTTGTCCTTGTTCCCTTAATGTTGAATGACCGAGAGTAGCCCCTTGTCAACTTGACCTGAAGTGAACTCTCTCTCTCGTGTGTGTGTGTGTGTGTGTGTGTGTGTGTGTGTGTGTGTGTGTGTGTGTGTGTGTGCTTCCCCTATATGCATTTAGCAGCGGCACATCGCCATTGTAAAAACATAAATACGTAATTAAAACATTTTCAGTGTAAACTTTAAACGACTGAAACCAGATGTAATGTAGAAATAATAATGGAGTTATATATATTTTTTTAGTAAAACATTTTTCAGAACTAAGAATCACCAGAATAACAGTCATGGAGAATGTAAGAAAGTCATGGAGAAATGGATTCAGTTCATGTTTGAGTCACTCCGACAGCATAAGAACAAGGTATAAGCCATGGCAAAATGTAGAGAACTGCCCCATGGCAAAATGTAGAGAACTGCCCCATGGCAAAATGTAGAGAACTGCCCCATGGCAAAATGTAGAGAACTGCCCCATGGCAAAATGTAGAGAACTGCCCCGTGGCAAAATGTAGAGAACTGCCCCATGGCAAAATGTAGAGAACTGCCCCGTGGCAAAATGTAGAGAACTGCCCCGTGGCAAAATGTAGAGAACTGCCCCGTGGCAAAATGTAGAGAACTGCCCCGTGGCAAAATGTAGAGAACTGCCCCGTGGCCAAATGTAGAGAACTGCCCCGTGGCCAAATGTAGAGAACTGCCCCGTGGCCAAATGTAGAGAACTGCCCCGTGGCCAAATGTAGAGAACTGCCCCGTGGCCAAATGTAGAGAACTGCCCCGTGGCCAAATGTAGAGAACTGCTGGAAATTTGCTTTAAAACTTCACAATTTCTCTTTGCGCCATGGCAAAATGTGTAGAAACTTTAAACTGTGACCAACCGATGCATATCTGTATTCCCAGTCATGTGAAATCTATAGATTAGAGCCTAATGAATTTATTTCAATTGACTGATTTCCTTACACTTCATTTAACTCAGTAAAACCTTGGAAATCGTTGCACGGTGCGTTTTGATACTTTTGTTCTGTTTACATGTCAGCTCATCTAAGACCCGGGTTCTCAGTGGGACTCAACAGAGCCGTGTTCCACTCCTCAGCCAAGAGAACGTGATGAACTGTAATGTACTCCACCCTGTCGTTAGCATTCCACACGGTACACGTGGCCTCTCACATGACACCCTGATCCCTTGTGCACTATTTTGGACTCCAATGACCCAAATAATTCCCTATTCCCTACATACCTGTAGTGTACACTATTTATGACCCTCGTCCTAATATGAGCCTAGTCAAAACTAGTTCCCTACTATACGGGGTCTCTTATGTGTGAGTGTCTGGGGGGGGGGGGGGTACTAGAGTGCCTGGGGGGATACTAATGTTGAGATGTACACAAGACAGACACTTGAATGGGAGAGTTGAACCACCACCCACAGTCAGTTTAGGCCTGACCCCAAACAACCCGTTGCTGGCACTGACCCACAAGCCTGCCCCCAAAATATCACCCAGTCAGCTGGGTTGACAACCACCTGCTCGTGTGTGTTGGCTCTGGGGTGAGGCAGAGGGATGCATGGGTCATCTCTTCTGTGGAGGTGTAGCCTATATGTGTGTTCACCCATGGTTACTTATGTGTGGGTGAGTGATTTTTACTGTGTGTGTGTGTGTGTGTGTGCGCGCTCGCATGCAGAGCTATCACTCTGGTGTGTGTTGTGGACCAGGGATACATAGCAGAGCTATCACTCTGGTGTGTTGTTGTGGACCAGGGATACATAGCAGAGCTATCACTCTGGTGTGTGTTGTGGACCAGGGATACGTAGCAGAGCTATCACTCTGGTGTGTGTTGTGGACCAGGGATACGTAGCAGAGCTATCACTCTGGTGTGTTGTTGTGGACCAGGGATACATAGCAGAGCTATCACTCTGGTGTGTTGTTGTGGACCAGGGATACGTAGCAGAGCTATCACTCTGGTGTGTGTTGTGGACCAGGGATACGTAGCAGAGCTATCACTCTGGTGTGTGTTGTGGACCAGGGATACGTAGCAGAGCTATCACTCTGGTGTGTTGTTGTGGACCAGGGATACATAGCAGAGCTATCACTCTGGTGTGTTGTTGTGGACCAGGGATACGTAGCAGTCATCACTCTGGTGTGTGTTGTGGACCAGGGATACGTAGCAGAGCTATCACTCTGGTGTGTGTTGTGGACCAGGGATACGTAGCAGAGCTATCACTCTGGTGTGTGTTGTGGACCAGGGATACGTAGCAGAGCTATCACTCTGGTGTGTTGTTGTGGACCAGGGATACATAGCAGAGCTATCACTCTGGTGTGTTGTTGTGGACCAGGGATACGTAGCAGTCATCACTCTGGTGTGTGTTGTGGACCAGGGATACGTAGCAGAGCTATCACTCTGGTGTGTGTTGTGGACCAGGGATACATAGCAGAGCTATCACTCTGGTGTGTTGTTGTGGACCAGGGATACGTAGCAGAGCTATCACTCTGGTGTGTTGTTGTGGACCAGTGATACATAGCAGTCATCACTCTGGTGTGTGTTGTGGACCAGGGATACATAGCAGAGCTATCACTCTGGTGTGTGTTGTGGACCAGGGATACATAGCAGAGCTATCACTCTGGTGTGTGTTGTGGACCAGGGATACGTAGCAGAGCTATCACTCTGGTGTGTGTTGTGGACCAGGGATACATAGCAGAGCTATCACTCTGGTGTGTTGTTGTGGACCAGGGATACATAGCAGTCATCACTCTGGTGTGTTGTTGTGGACCAGGGATACGTAGCAGAGCTATCACTCTGGTGTGTGTTGTGGACCAGGGATACGTAGCAGAGCTATCACTCTGGTGTGTTGTTGTGGACCAGGGATACATAGCAGAGCTATCACTCTGGTGTGTTGTTGTGGACCAGTGATACGTAGCAGAGCTATCACTCTGGTGTGTTGTTGTGGACCAGGGATACGTAGCAGAGCTATCACTCTGGTGTGTTGTTGTGGACCAGGGATACGTAGCAGAGCTATCACTCTGGTGTGTGTTGTGGACCAGGGATACATAGCAGAGCTATCACTCTGGTGTGTGTTGTGGACCAGGGATACGTAGCAGAGCTATCACTCTGGTGTGTTGTTGTGGACCAGGGATACGTAGCAGAGCTATCACTCTGGTGTGTGTTGTGGACCAGGGATACGTAGCAGAGCTATCACTCTGGTGTGTGTTGTGGACCAGGGATACGTAGCAGAGCTATCACTCTGGTGTGTGTTGTGGACCAGGGATACATAGCAGAGCTATCACTCTGGTGTGTGTTGTGGACCAGGGATACGTAGCAGAGCTATCACTCTGGTGTGTGTTGTGGACCAGGGATACGTAGCAGAGCTATCACTCTGGTGTGTGTTGTGGACCAGGGATACATAGCAGAGCTATCACTCTGGTGTGTGTTGTGGACCAGGGATACATAGCAGAGCTATCACTCTGGTGTGTTGTTGTGGACCAGGGATACGTAGCAGAGCTATCACTCTGGTGTGTTGTTGTGGACCAGGGATACATAGCAGAGCTATCACTCTGGTGTGTGTTGTGGACCAGGGATACATAGCAGAGCTATCACTCTGGTGTGTGTTGTTGTGGACCAGGGATACATAGCAGAGCTATCACTCTGGTGTGTGTTGTGGACCAGGGATACGTAGCAGTCATCACTCTGGTGTGTGTTGTGGACCAGGGATACGTAGCAGAGCTATCACTCTGGTGTGTGTTGTGGACCAGGGATACATAGCAGAGCTATCACTCTGGTGTGTGTTGTGGACCAGGGATACGTAGCAGAGCTATCACTCTGGTGTGTTGTGGACCAGGGATACATAGCAGAGCTATCACTCTGGTGTGTGTTGTGGACCAGGGATACATAGCAGAGCTATCACTCTGGTGTGTGTTGTGGACCAGGGATACATAGCAGAGCTATCACTCTGGTGTGTTGTTGTGGACCAGGGATACATAGCAGAGCTATCACTCTGGTTTGTTGTTGTGGACCAGGGATACATAGCAGAGCTATCACTCTGGTGTGTGTTGTGGACCAGGGATACGTAGCAGAGCTATCACTCTGGTGTGTTGTTGTGGACCAGGGATACATAGCAGAGCTATCACTCTGGTGTGTGTTGTGGACCAGGGATACATAGCAGAGCTATCACTCTGGTGTGTGTTGTGGACCAGGGATACGTAGCAGAGCTATCACTCTGGTGTGTGTTGTGGACCAGGGATACATAGCAGAGCTATCACTCTGGTGTGTTGTTGTGGACCAGGGATACATAGCAGAGCTATCACTCTGGTGTGTTGTTGTGGACCAGGGATACATAGCAGAGCTATCACTCTGGTGTGTTGTTGTGGACCAGGGATACGTAGCAGAGCTATCACTCTGGTGTGTTGTTGTGGACCAGGGATACATAGCAGAGCTATCACTCTGGTGTGTTGTTGTGGACCAGGGATACATAGCAGAGCTATCACTCTGGTGTGTTGTTGTGGACCAGGGATACATAGCAGAGCTATCACTCTGGTGTGTTGTTGTGGACCAGGGATACATAGCAGCTATCACTCTGGTGTGTGTTGTGGACCAGGGATACATAGCAGAGCTGTTTTGTGTTTTTAAACAGTCCGTCAGGGCTATCTTCTCCCTCCAGGTCACTGAAATTAATATGGAGGGGGACTGTGGTTAGAGGGCACCCTGTCACCTACACTCTGAGATGAAGGTTATAAATACTTCATTGGTGGAGATGACTCCCTACATTTCTGCCTCTCTATAATTCACAGTCGTCCCTTTACTGTAATGTATCAGTCTGGTGGCAGACAGGACATGTATAATACAACACACACACATGAACACACGCACACACACGCACAAACACACTCATGAACACGTGCGTTCAGACGGCCTTCTGCTATGCATATACACCATACTGCTCTAGTGTGTAATGAGGAGGCTCCAGTCTATGGCATAGCTGGAGACTTAACAGTGTGTGACATTGCACTGCCTGCAACACACACACACTGGCCAGGCCATGTTGTTGGACTGCTCTGGAAGTCTGGCTGGGCTTGGTGGGCATGGGAAATGGGTTAGACATGTATTATAAATATGGCTAGCGTCTCATCTGAACACTGCTAGCTAGCCTAGCACCCCTCTGTTGCTCCATGAATAAACGGTGTATATAAAGATCTGCTATACATCATTTAGTAGCCTGGTGCCACTGTTTATCTCTCTATCTCTCTCTGTTTATATATAGTAGCTTGGTACCACTGTTCATCTCTCTCTCTGTTTATATATAGTAGCCTGGTGCCACTTCATCTCTCTCTCTGTTTATATATAGTAGCCTGTTCATCTCTCTGTCTACATAAAGTTAGTAAGTGTAGTTTGAGCATCACTGTTCATCTCTATGCTCCTGTTTTCAGATGACTTGGCACCCTGCATCAACCCTCTGGAAGATTCAGTTGTATGTGAAGAGTGTAAATGGTGAATGGCTACAACTTCTATTTTTAGTGACTATGAATGTTGTGATGTGAAAATAGAATTAACGTTGACAGAAAGCCGTGGGGAGGTTCTGCTGTAGTCAAACCAAATCTATACTGGAGTAGTGTGTGTGTGGGGGGGGGTCAGCTGTAGTCTAACTAAATCTATACTGGTGTAGTGTGTGTGGGGGGGGTCAGCTGTAGTCTAACTAAATCTATACTGGTGTAGTGTGTGTGTGTGGGGGGGTCAGCTGTAGTCTAACTAAATCTATACTGGTGTAGTGTGTGTGTGTGGGGGGGTCAGCTGTAGTCTAACTAAATATATACTGGAGTAGTGTGTGTGGGGGGGGGGGGGGTCAGCTGTAGTCTAACTAAATATATACTGGTGTAGTGTGTGTGGGGGGGGGGGGGGGGGGGGGGGGGTCAGCTGTAGTCTAACTAAATATATACTGGAGTAGTGTGTGTGGGGGGGTCAGCTGTAGTCTAACTAAATCTATACTGGTGTAGTGTGTGTGGGGGGGGTCAGCTGTAGTCTAACTAAATCTATACTGAAGTAGTGTGTGGGGGGGGGGGTCAGCTGTAGTCTAACTAAATCTATACTGGTGTAGTGTGTGTGTGTGTGGGGGGGGTCAGCTGTAGTCTAACTAAATCTATACTGGTGTAGTGTGTGTGTGTGGGGGGGTCAGCTGTAGTCTAACTAAATCTATACTGGTGTAGTGTGTGTGTGTGGGGGGGTCAGCTGTAGTCTAACTAAATCTATACTGAAGTAGTGTGTGGGGGGGGGTCAGCTGTAGTCTAACTAAATCTATACTGGTGTAGTGTGTGTGTGTGGGGGGGGTCAGCTGTAGTCTAACTAAATCTATACTGGTGTAGTGTGTGTGTGTGGGGGGGTCAGCTGTAGTCTAACTAAATCTATACTGGAGTAGTGTGTGTGGGGGGGGTCAGCTGTAGTCTAACTAAATCTATACTGGTGTAGTGTGTGTGGGGGGGGTCAGCTGTAGTCTAACTAAATCTATACTGGAGTAGTGTGTGTGTGGGGGGGGGGGGGTCAGCTGTAGTCTAACTAAATCTATACTGGTGTAGTGTGTGTGGGGGGGGGTCAGCTGTAGTCTAACTAAATCTATACTGGTGTAGTGTGTGTGGGGGGGGGGGGGTCAGCTGTAGTCTAACTAAATCTATACTGGTGTAGTGTGTGTGGGGGGGGGGGGTCAGCTGTAGTCTAACTAAATCTATACTGGTGTAGTGTGTGTGGGGGGGGGGGGGGTCAGCTGTAGTCTAACTAAATCTATACTGGTGTTGTGTGTGGGGGGGGGGGGGGTCAGCTGTAGTCTAACTAAATCTATACTGGAGTAGTGTGTGTGGGGGGGGGGTCAGCTGTAGTCTAAATCTATACTGGAGTAGTGTGTGTGGGGGGGGGTCAGCTGTAGTCTAAATCTATACTGGAGTAGTGTGTGTGGGGGGGGGGGGGTCAGCTGTAGTCTAACTAAATCTATACTGGTGTTGTGTGTGGGGGGGGGGGGTCAGCTGTAGTCTAACTAAATCTATACTGGTGTAGTGTGTGTGGGGGGGTCAGCTGTAGTCTAACTAAATCTATACTGGAGTAGTGTGTGGGGGGGGGTCAGCTGTAGTCTAACTAAATCTATACTGAAGTAGTGTGTGGGGGGGGGGTCAGCTGTAGTCTAACTAAATCTATACTGGTGTAGTGTGTGTGTGGGGGGGGTCAGCTGTAGTCTAACTAAATCTATACTGAAGTAGTGTGTGGGGGGGGGGGTCAGCTGTAGTCTAACTAAATCTATACTGGTGTAGTGTGTGTGGGGGGGGGTCAGCTGTAGTCTAACTAAATCTATACTGAAGTAGTGTGTGTGGGGGGGTCAGCTGTAGTCTAACTAAATCTATACTGGTGTAGTGTGTGGGGGGGGGGTCAGCTGTAGTCTAACTAAATCTATACTGGTGTAGTGTGTGTGGGGGGGGGTCAGCTGTAGTCTAACTAAATCTATACTGAAGTAGTGTGTGTGGGGGGGTCAGCTGTAGTCTAACTAAATCTATACTGGTGTAGTGTGTGTGGGGGGGGGGGGGTCAGCTGTAGTCTAACTAAATCTATACTGTAGTAGTGTGTGGGGGGGGGGGGGGGGTCAGCTGTAGTCTAACTAAATCTATACTGGTGTAGTGTGTGTGGGGGGGGTCAGCTGTAGTCTAACTAAATCTATACTGGTGTAGTGTGTGTGTGTGGGGGGGTCAGCTGTAGTCTAACTAAATCTATACTGGTGTAGTGTGTGTGTGTGGGGGGGTCAGCTGTAGTCTAACTAAATATATACTGGAGTAGTGTGTGTGGGGGGGGGGGGGTCAGCTGTAGTCTAACTAAATATATACTGGTGTAGTGTGTGTGGGGGGGGGGGGGGGGTCAGCTGTAGTCTAACTAAATATATACTGGAGTAGTGTGTGTGGGGGGGTCAGCTGTAGTCTAACTAAATCTATACTGGTGTAGTGTGTGTGGGGGGGGTCAGCTGTAGTCTAACTAAATCTATACTGAAGTAGTGTGTGGGGGGGGGGGGGTCAGCTGTAGTCTAACTAAATCTATACTGGTGTAGTGTGTGTGTGTGTGGGGGGTCAGCTGTAGTCTAACTAAATCTATACTGGTGTAGTGTGTGTGTGTGGGGGGGTCAGCTGTAGTCTAACTAAATCTATACTGGAGTAGTGTGTGTGGGGGGGGTCAGCTGTAGTCTAACTAAATCTATACTGGTGTAGTGTGTGTGGGGGGGGTCAGCTGTAGTCTAACTAAATCTATACTGGTGTAGTGTGTGTGGGGGGGTCAGCTGTAGTCTAACTAAATCTATACTGGTGTAGTGTGTGTGGGGGGGGGGTCAGCTGTAGTCTAACTAAATCTATACTGGTGTAGTGTGTGTGTGTGGGGGGGTCAGCTGTAGTCTAACTAAATCTATACTGAAGTAGTGTGTGGGGGGGGGGTCAGCTGTAGTCTAACTAAATCTATACTGGTGTAGTGTGTGTGTGTGTGGGGGGGGTCAGCTGTAGTCTAACTAAATCTATACTGGTGTAGTGTGTGTGTGTGGGGGGGTCAGCTGTAGTCTAACTAAATCTATACTGGAGTAGTGTGTGTGGGGGGGGTCAGCTGTAGTCTAACTAAATCTATACTGGTGTAGTGTGTGTGGGGGGGGTCAGCTGTAGTCTAACTAAATCTATACTGGAGTAGTGTGTGTGTGGGGGGGGGGGGGGTCAGCTGTAGTCTAACTAAATCTATACTGGTGTAGTGTGTGTGGGGGGGGTCAGCTGTAGTCTAACTAAATCTATACTGGTGTAGTGTGTGTGGGGGGGTCAGCTGTAGTCTAACTAAATCTATACTGGTGTAGTGTGTGTGGGGGGGTCAGCTGTAGTCTAACTAAATCTATACTGGTGTAGTGTGTGTGGGGGGGGGGGTCAGCTGTAGTCTAACTAAATCTATACTGGTGTAGTGTGTGTGGGGGGGGGGGGTCAGCTGTAGTCTAACTAAATCTATACTGGTGTAGTGTGTGTGGGGGGGGGGGGTCAGCTGTAGTCTAACTAAATCTATACTGGTGTAGTGTGTGTGGGGGGGGGGGGGGTCAGCTGTAGTCTAACTAAATCTATACTGGTGTTGTGTGTGGGGGGGGGGGGTCATCTGTAGTCTAACTAAATCTATACTGGAGTAGTGTGTGTGGGGGGGGGGGTCAGCTGTAGTCTAAATCTATACTGGAGTAGTGTGTGTGGGGGGGGGTCAGCTGTAGTCTAAATCTATACTGGAGTAGTGTGTGTGGGGGGGGGGGGGTCAGCTGTAGTCTAACTAAATCTATACTGGTGTAGTGTGTGTGGGGGGGTCAGCTGTAGTCTAACTAAATCTATACTGGAGTAGTGTGTGGGGGGGGGTCAGCTGTAGTCTAACTAAATCTATACTGAAGTAGTGTGTGGGGGGGGGTCAGCTGTAGTCTAACTAAATCTATACTGGTGTAGTGTGTGTGTGGGGGGGGTCAGCTGTAGTCTAACTAAATCTATACTGAAGTAGTGTGTGGGGGGGGGTCAGCTGTAGTCTAACTAAATCTATACTGGTGTAGTGTGTGTGGGGGGGGTCAGCTGTAGTCTAACTAAATCTATACTGAAGTAGTGTGTGTGGGGGGGTCAGCTGTAGTCTAACTAAATCTATACTGGTGTAGTGTGTGTGGGGGGGGGGGGGGTCAGCTGTAGTCTAACTAAATCTATACTGTAGTAGTGTGTGGGGGGGGGGGGGGTCAGCTGTAGTCTAACTAAATCTATACTGGAGTAGTGTGTGTGGGGGGGGGGGGGGTCAGCTGTAGTCTAACTAAATCTATACTGGTGTAGTGTGTGTGGGGGGGGTCAGCTGTAGTCTAACTAAATCTATACTGGAGTAGTGTGTGGGGGGGGGGTCAGCTGTAGTCTAACTAAATCTATACTGGTGTAGTGTGTGTGGGGGGGGGGGGGTCAGCTGTAGTCTAACTAAATCTATACTGTAGTAGTGTGTGGGGGGGGGGGGGGTCAGCTGTAGTCTAACTAAATCTATACTGGAGTAGTGTGTGTGGGGGGGGGGGGGTCAGCTGTAGTCTAACTAAATCTATACTGGTGTAGTGTGTGTGGGGGGGGTCAGCTGTAGTCTAACTAAATCTATACTGGTGTAGTGTGTGTGGGGGGGTCAGCTGTAGTCTAACTAAATCTATACTGGAGTAGTGTGTGGGGGGGGGTCAGCTGTAGTCTAACTAAATCTATACTGAAGTAGTGTGTGGGGGGGGGGTCAGCTGTAGTCTAACTAAATCTATACTGGTGTAGTGTGTGTGTGGGGGGGGTCAGCTGTAGTCTAACTAAATCTATACTGAAGTAGTGTGTGGGGGGGGGGTCAGCTGTAGTCTAACTAAATCTATACTGGTGTAGTGTGTGTGGGGGGGGGTCAGCTGTAGTCTAACTAAATCTATACTGGAGTAGTGTGTGGGGGGGGGGTCAGCTGTAGTCTAACTAAATCTATACTGGTGTAGTGTGTGTGGGGGGGGGTCAGCTGTAGTCTAACTAAATCTATACTGAAGTAGTGTGTGTGGGGGGGTCAGCTGTAGTCTAACTAAATCTATACTGGTGTAGTGTGTGTGGGGGGGGGGGGGGGTCAGCTGTAGTCTAACTAAATCTATACTGTAGTAGTGTGTGGGGGGGGGGGGGTCAGCTGTAGTCTAACTAAATCTATACTGGTGTAGTGTGTGTGGGGGGGGTCAGCTGTAGTCTAACTAAATCTATACTGGTGTAGTGTGTGTGTGTGGGGGGGTCAGCTGTAGTCTAACTAAATCTATACTGGTGTAGTGTGTGTGTGTGGGGGGGTCAGCTGTAGTCTAACTAAATATATACTGGAGTAGTGTGTGTGGGGGGGGGGGGTCAGCTGTAGTCTAACTAAATATATACTGGTGTAGTGTGTGTGGGGGGGGGGGGGGGTCAGCTGTAGTCTAACTAAATATATACTGGAGTAGTGTGTGTGGGGGGGTCAGCTGTAGTCTAACTAAATCTATACTGGTGTAGTGTGTGTGGGGGGGGTCAGCTGTAGTCTAACTAAATCTATACTGAAGTAGTGTGTGGGGGGGGGGGGTCAGCTGTAGTCTAACTAAATCTATACTGGTGTAGTGTGTGTGTGTGGGGGGGGTCAGCTGTAGTCTAACTAAATCTATACTGGTGTAGTGTGTGTGTGTGGGGGGGTCAGCTGTAGTCTAACTAAATCTATACTGGAGTAGTGTGTGTGGGGGGGGTCAGCTGTAGTCTAACTAAATCTATACTGGTGTAGTGTGTGTGGGGGGGGTCAGCTGTAGTCTAACTAAATCTATACTGGTGTAGTGTGTGTGGGGGGGTCAGCTGTAGTCTAACTAAATCTATACTGGTGTAGTGTGTGTGGGGGGGGGTCAGCTGTAGTCTAACTAAATCTATACTGGTGTAGTGTGTGTGTGTGGGGGGGTCAGCTGTAGTCTAACTAAATCTATACTGAAGTAGTGTGTGGGGGGGGGGTCAGCTGTAGTCTAACTAAATCTATACTGGTGTAGTGTGTGTGTGTGGGGGGGGTCAGCTGTAGTCTAACTAAATCTATACTGGTGTAGTGTGTGTGTGTGGGGGGGTCAGCTGTAGTCTAACTAAATCTATACTGGAGTAGTGTGTGTGGGGGGGGTCAGCTGTAGTCTAACTAAATCTATACTGGTGTAGTGTGTGTGGGGGGGGTCAGCTGTAGTCTAACTAAATCTATACTGGAGTAGTGTGTGTGTGGGGGGGGGGGGGGTCAGCTGTAGTCTAACTAAATCTATACTGGTGTAGTGTGTGTGGGGGGGGTCAGCTGTAGTCTAACTAAATCTATACTGGTGTAGTGTGTGTGGGGGGGGTCAGCTGTAGTCTAACTAAATCTATACTGGTGTAGTGTGTGTGGGGGGGTCAGCTGTAGTCTAACTAAATCTATACTGGTGTAGTGTGTGTGGGGGGGGGGGTCAGCTGTAGTCTAACTAAATCTATACTGGTGTAGTGTGTGTGGGGGGGGGGGGTCAGCTGTAGTCTAACTAAATCTATACTGGTGTAGTGTGTGTGGGGGGGGGGGGGTCAGCTGTAGTCTAACTAAATCTATACTGGTGTAGTGTGTGTGGGGGGGGGGGGGGTCAGCTGTAGTCTAACTAAATCTATACTGGTGTTGTGTGTGGGGGGGGGGGGTCATCTGTAGTCTAACTAAATCTATACTGGAGTAGTGTGTGTGGGGGGGGGGTCAGCTGTAGTCTAAATCTATACTGGAGTAGTGTGTGTGGGGGGGGGTCAGCTGTAGTCTAAATCTATACTGGAGTAGTGTGTGTGGGGGGGGGGGGGTCAGCTGTAGTCTAACTAAATCTATACTGGTGTAGTGTGTGTGGGGGGGTCAGCTGTAGTCTAACTAAATCTATACTGGAGTAGTGTGTGGGGGGGGGTCAGCTGTAGTCTAACTAAATCTATACTGAAGTAGTGTGTGGGGGGGGGTCAGCTGTAGTCTAACTAAATCTATACTGGTGTAGTGTGTGTGTGGGGGGGGTCAGCTGTAGTCTAACTAAATCTATACTGAAGTAGTGTGTGGGGGGGGGGTCAGCTGTAGTCTAACTAAATCTATACTGGTGTAGTGTGTGTGGGGGGGGGTCAGCTGTAGTCTAACTAAATCTATACTGAAGTAGTGTGTGTGGGGGGGTCAGCTGTAGTCTAACTAAATCTATACTGGTGTAGTGTGTGTGGGGGGGGGGGGGTCAGCTGTAGTCTAACTAAATCTATACTGTAGTAGTGTGTGGGGGGGGGGGGGTCAGCTGTAGTCTAACTAAATCTATACTGGAGTAGTGTGTGTGGGGGGGGGGGGGTCAGCTGTAGTCTAACTAAATCTATACTGGTGTAGTGTGTGTGGGGGGGGTCAGCTGTAGTCTAACTAAATCTATACTGGAGTAGTGTGTGGGGGGGGGGGGGGGCAGCTGTAGTCTAACTAAATCTATACTGTAGTAGTGTGTGGGGGGGGGGGGGGGGTCAGCTGTAGTCTAACTAAATCTATACTGTAGTAGTGTGTGTGTGTGGGGGGGTCAGCTGTAGTCTAACTAAATCTATACTGAAGTAGTGTGTGGGGGGGTCAGCTGTAGTCTAACTCAATCTATACTGTAGTAGTGTGTGGGGGGGGGGGGGGGGTCAGCTGTAGTCTAACTAAATCTATACTGTAGTAGTGTGTGTGTGTGGGGGGGTCAGCTGTAGTCTAACTAAATCTATACTGAAGTAGTGTGTGTGTGAGACTACATTTATAGTGGTGTATTGTAGTTATCTGTATGTGTCCTGCTCTCTTCTATCTGTCTATCACTCTGACTTCCTTACTTGCACCTTGGCTTAGTAAGACTTTCCCATTGAATCTGTTCTCATTCTCACTCAATATTTCTCACCTTCTTACCTCTCTCTCTCTCCTTCTCTCTCTCCTTCTCTCTCTCCTTCTCTCTCTCCTTCTCTCTCCTCTCTCTCCTTCTCTCTCTCCTTCTCTCTCCTTCTCTCTCTCTCTCTCTCTCTCTCTCCTTCTCTCTCTCTGTCTCTCTCTCCTCTCTCTCTGTCTCTCTCTCCTTCTCTCTCTGTCTCTCTCTCCTTCTCTCTCTGTCTCTCTGTCTCTCTCTCCTTCTCTCTCTGTCTCTCTGTCTCTCTGTCTCTCTCTCCTTGTCTCTCTGTCTCTCTGTCTCTCTGTCTCTCTGTCTCGCTGTCTCGCTGTCTCGCTGTCTCGCTGTGTCTCCCTCTGGTTTTATCACTTGGCCAAACCTTTTTGTCACCTGAAATTGTCTCTGTATCTGGGTCAACTAGTGAGTCTCCCTTTCCCTTGTTTCTTTTTAAATGATATGTTGTCCCTGCTTTGAGTGTTGAGCTGTACCGTGGGATAGATGATATGTTGAGCTGTACCATGGGATAGATGGTATGTTGAGCTGTACCATGGGATAGATGATATGTTGAGCTGTACCATGGGATAGGTGATATGTTGTCCATGCTTTGAGTGTTGAGCTGTACCATGGGATAGATGATATGTTGAGCTCTACCATGGGATAGATGATATGTTGAGCTGTACCATGGGATAGATGATATGTTGTCCATGCTTTGAGTGTTGAGCTGTACCATGGGATAGGTGATATGTTGAGCTGTACCATGGGATAGGTGATATGTTGTCCATGCTTTGAGTGTTGAGCTGTACCGTGGGATAGATATGTTGAGCTGTACCATGGGATAGATGGTATGTTGAGCTGTACCATGGGATAGGTGATATGTTGAGCTGTACCGTGGGATAGGTGATATGTTGAGCTGTACCATGGGATAGATGATATGTTGAGCTGTACCATGGGATAGGTGATATGTTGAGCTGTACCATGGGATAGGTGATATGTTGAGCTGTACCGTGGGATAGGTGATATGTTGAGCTGTACCGTGGGATAGATGGTATGTTGAGCTGTACCATGGGATAGGTGATATGTTGAGCTGTACCATGGGATAGATGATATGTTGAGCTGTAGCATGGGATAGATGATATGTTGAGCTGTACCATGGGATAGATGATATGTTGAGCTGTAGCATGGGATAGATGATATGTTGAGCTGTACCATGGGATAGATGATATGTTGAGCTCTACCATGGGATAGATGATATGTTGAGCTGTACCATGGGATAGATGATATGTTGTCCATGCTTTGAGTGTTGAGCTGTACCATGGGATAGGTGATATGTTGAGCTGTACCATGGGATAGGTGATATGTTGTCCATGCTTTGAGTGTTGAGCTGTACCGTGGGATAGATATGTTGAGCTGTACCATGGGATAGATGGTATGTTGAGCTGTACCATGGGATAGGTGATATGTTGAGCTGTACCGTGGGATAGGTGATATGTTGAGCTGTACCATGGGATAGATGATATGTTGAGCTGTACCATGGGATAGGTGATATGTTGAGCTGTACCATGGGATAGATGATATGTTGAGCTGTACCGTGGGATAGGTGATATGTTGAGCTGTACCATGGGATAGATGGTATGTTGAGCTGTACCATGGGATAGGTGATATGTTGAGCTGTACCATGGGATAGATGATATGTTGAGCTGTAGCATGGGATAGATGATATGTTGAGCTGTAGCATGGGATAGATGATATGTTGAGCTGTACCATGGGATAGATGATATGTTGAGCTGTACCATGAGATAGGTGATATGTTGAGCTGTACCATGGGATAGACCCCTATTGAATATGAATATACAGTATGTGTGGGGACTCTCTTGTTCCCCATCATTACAGGACAGGGTTTCATGTTGTCCCAGTTCTGCTGTAACCTACTTACTATTCAGAACAGACCTTCCCCTACAGTCACTGTGTGTGTCACAGCGTGTCACAGCGTGTCACAGCGTGCCAGCTCCTGGCATTGTTATTAATTCAAGCCTGGTGGCCGCAGGGAAGAAGGCCTGGCTAGATAACAGGTCAAGCCTGATGTTGGCAGGGAAGAAGGCCTGGCTAGATAACAGGTCAAGCCTGATGTTGGCAGGGAAGAAGGCCTGGCTAGATAACAGGTCAAGCCTGGTGTTGGCAGGGAAGAAGGCCTGGCTAGATAACAAGTCAAGCCTGATGTTGGCAGGGAAGAAGGCCTGGCTAGATAACAGGTCAAGCCTGATGTTGGCAGGGAAGAAGGCCTGGCTAGATAACAGGTCAAGCCTGATGTTGGCAGGGAAGAAGGCCTGGCTAGATAACAGGTCAAGCCTGATGTTGGCAGGGAAGAAGGCCTGGCTAGATAACAGGTCAAGCCTGATGTTGGCAGGGAAGAAGGCCTGGCTAGATAGCATGTCAAGCCTGATGTTGGCAGGGAAGAAGGCCTGGCTAGATAACAGGTCAAGCCTGATGTTGGCAGGGAAGAAGGCCTGGCTAGATAACAGGTCAAGCCTGATGGTGGTAGGGAAGACTGGCATTATACAGGCCACCTACGTGTGTGTGTGTGTGTGTGTGTGTGTAGCAGGCCTGCATGGTGTGTGAGTAAATTCAAGGGGCTGATGTGTGTGGTGATGAATGACTTTTCCATTCTGTCTCTGGCATATTAACCCCCCCCCCCCCCCCCCCCCCCCCCCCCCCCCCCCCCCCCCCCCCCCCCCCCCCCCCCCCCCCCCCCCCCCCCCCACCTCACTGATTATTGTAATTGCTTTCTGCCTGTGTAGTAGGGAGTGTCTCACACACGCACACACACGGTTGTTAATTAGGGAGTGAGCCACACTGGGCTCCTTCCCAAATAGTACCCTATTCCCTGTTTACTGCAGGGCCCATAAGGTGCTATTGGGACATGGTTGGGATGGGAGCGTGGCTTAAAACCACACAAAGCATGTCTGGGGTTGGACAACTCAAAGCAGATAGAATGAGCCAGGTCACATCAATCAATGGTTTATTAATTAGCCGTGTGTGTGTGTGTGTGGGTGTGTGTGAAACTGATATTCAGTTTGTGATGTAGGGCAATGGGCCCTGACCTGAGTCCTGGTGTGTGTTCTGGGTAACCTCCTCTGTGGAACATCGACTGGGGGGGTCTGTTGTGCCGACTGAGGGGGTCTGTCTGTTCCGACTGGGGGGTCTGTTGTGCCGACTGAGGTTCTGTTCTAACTGGGTGTTCTTGTGTTCTCAGAGACCCAATGCGCTGGAGTTGCAGAAAGTGACTGATGGAGAGGAGGAGGAGAGAGATGGAGGGATGGACTCTACCTCTGCAGGGGAGGAGGACTTGAAGACTTCAGACGAGGGCTTCATGGGCATGACGCCTCTACTACAAGCCCACCACGCCATGGAGAAGATGGAGGAGTTTGTTCACAAGGTCAGTCTCTCTCTCTCTCACACACACA
This sequence comes from Oncorhynchus mykiss, assembly GCF_013265735.2. Taxonomy (NCBI): domain Eukaryota; kingdom Metazoa; phylum Chordata; class Actinopteri; order Salmoniformes; family Salmonidae; genus Oncorhynchus; species Oncorhynchus mykiss. The sequence goes on from NC_048579.1 coordinate 64,902,922, forward strand.
CACACACACACACACACACTGGTCCCCTTAAGTCTCACCTTGGACATACACTACATGACCAAGAGTATGTAGACTAACCAGTACCCCCTCACATTGACTCTGTACCGGTTCCCCCTCACATTGACTCTGTACCGGTTCCCCCTCACATGGACTCTGTACCGGTTCCCCCTCACATGGACTCTGTACCGGTTCCCCCTCACATGGACTCTGTACCGGTTCCCCCTCACATGGACTCTGTACCGGTTCCCCCTCACATGGACTCTGTACCGGTTCCCCCTCACATGGACTCTGCACCGGTTCCCCTTCACATTGACTCTGTACCGGTTCCCCCTCACATGGACTCTGCACCGGTTCCCCTTCACATTGACTCTGCACCGGTTCCCCCTCACATTGACTCTGCACCGGCTCCCCCTGCACATTGACTCTGCACCGGTTCCCCTTCACATTGACTCTGCACCGGTTCCCCTTCACATTGACTCTGCACCGGTTCCCCTTCACATTGACTCTGCACCGGTTCCCCTTCACATTGACTCTGCACCGGTTCCCCTTCACATTGACTCTGCACCGGTTCCCCCTTACATTGACTCTGCACCGGTTCCCCCTCACATTGACTCTGCACCGGTTCCCCCTCACATTGACTCTGCACCGGTTCCCCTTCACATTGACTCTGCACCGGTTCCCCTTCACATTGACTCTGCACCGGTTCCCCCTCACATTGACTCTGCACCGGTTCCCCCTCACATTGACTCTGCACCGGTTCCCCCTCACATTGACTCTGCACCGGTTCCCCCTCACATTGACTCTGCACCGGTTCCCCCTCACATTGACTCTGCACCGGTTCCCCCTCACATTGACTCTGCACCGGTTCCCCTTCACATTGACTCTGCACCGGTTCCCCTTCACATTGACTCTGCACCGGTTCCCCTTCACATTGACTCTGCACCGGTTCCCCCTCACATTGACTCTGCACCGGTTCCCCCTCACATTGACTCTGCACCGGTTCCCCCTCACATTGACTCTGCACCGGTTCCCCCTCACATTGACTCTGCACCGGTTCCCCCTCACATTGACTCTGCACCGGTTCCCCCTCACATTGACTCTGCACCGGTTCCCCCTCACATTGACTCTGCACCGGTTCCCCTTCACATTGACTCTGCACCGGTTCCCCCTCACATTGACTCTGCACCGGTTCCCCCTCACATTGACTCTGCACCGGTTCCCCCTCACATTGACTCTGCACCGGTTCCCCCTCACATTGACTCTGTACCGGTTCCCCCTCACATTGACTCTGTACAGCCTTTTCTCTGTAAAGTGCACCACTTTTGATGAGGGGGACATTTAGACCAGTTGATTCAGCCTGTCATTATCACACAGAGGTTTGTTCATCTCTCTCTGTCACCCCAGTGGGTCATGTGGCATGATTGTCATGTTCAGTAGGGAGAGAACGTTTTGAAACAGGGAGGTTCTATACATCCACTTATCCAATAGAACAAATGTATCTATATATGTTGCTAAATGTTTTGCTGTGTGTGTACCCGACTGAACACGGCCCTGCATTATGTACTCTGTGATGCCTAACCTCTAGAACAGGGGCCGACATACCCAGATCCATACCCACTGACGTCTGACAGGGTCTTCCATTAGCTATGAAATGGACCTACGCTGCTCACAATCCCTCAGTTGATGGAGACAGACATCTAACTTGTGCTGAAATGGCAAACACAGCAGGCTTTCAATTACAGAAATAAATCACTTGATGACTCAGAATTAGTCAACAACAACTGTTTCTCGCTCTCTCCTGTGCCCACCCCTATAGGCTCTGGTCTAAAGTAGTGCACTATATAGGGAATAGGGCTCTGGTCTAAAGTAGTGCACTATATAGGGAATAGGGCTCTGGTCTAAAGTAGTGCACTATATAGGGAATAGGGCCCTGGTCTAAAGTAGTGCACTATATAGGGAATAGGGCTCTGGTCTAAAGTAGTGCACTATATAAGGAATAGGGCCCTGGTCTAAAGTAGTGCACTATATAGGGAATAAGGCTCTGGTCTAAAGTAGTGCACTATATAGGGAATAGGGCTTTGGTCTAAAGTAGTGCACTACAGTGCCTTGCGAAAGTATTCGGCCCCCTTGAACTTTGCGACCTTTTGCCACATTTCAGGCTTCAAACATAAAGATATAAAACTGTATTTTTTTGTGACGAATCAACAACAAGTGGGACACAATCATGAAGTGGAACGACATTTATTGGATATTTCAAACTTTTTTAACAAATCAAAAACTGAAAAATTGGGCGTGCAAAATTATTCAGCCCCTTTACTTTCAGTGCAGCAAACTCTCTCCAGAAGTTCAGTGAGGATCTCTGAATGATCCAATGTTGACCTAAATGACTAATGATGATAAATACAATCCACCTGTGTGTAATCAAGTCTCCGTATAAATGCACCTGCACTGTGATAGTCTCAGAGGTCCATTAAAAGCGCAGAGAGCATCATGAAGAATAAGGAACACACCAGGCAGGTCCGAGATACTGTTGTGAAGAAGTTTAAAGCCGGATTTGGATACAAAAAGATTTCCCAAGCTTTAAACATCCCAAGGAGCACTGTGCAAGCGATAATATTGAAATGGAAGGAGTATCAGACCACTGCAAATCTACCAAGACCTGGCCGTCCCTCTAAACTTTCAGCTCATACAAGGAGAAGACTGATCAGAGATGCAGCCAAGAGGCCCATGATCACTCTGGATGAACTGCAGAGATCTACAGCTGAGGTGGGAGGCTCTGTCCATAGGACAACAATCAGTCGTATATTGCACAAATCTGGCCTTTATGGAAGAGTGGCAAGAAGAAAGCCATTTCTTAAAGATATCCATAAAAAGTCTCGTTTAAAGTTTGCCACAAGCCACCTGGGAGACACACCAAACATGTGGAAGAAGGTGCTCTGGTCAGATGAAACCAAAATTTAACTTTTTGGCAACAATGCAAAACGTTATGTTTGGCGTAAAAGCAACACAGCTCACACCATCCCCACTGTCAAACATGGTGGTGGCAGCATCATGGTTTGGGCCTGCTTTTCTTCAGCAGGGACAGGGAAGATGGTTCAAATTGATGGGAAGATGGATGGAGCCAAATACAGGACCATTCTGGAAGAAAACCTGATGGAGTCTGCAAAAGACCTGAGACTGGGACGGAGATTTGTCTTCCAACAAGACAATGATCCAAAACATAAAGCAAAATCTACAATGGAATGGTTCAAAAATAAACATATCCAGGTGTTAGAATGGCCAAGTCCAGACCTGAATCCAATCGAGAATCTGTGGAAAGAACTGAAAACTGCTGTTCACAAATGCTCTCCATCCAACCTCACTGAGCTCGAGCTGTTTTGCAAGGAGGAATGGGAAAAAATGTCAGTCTCTCAATGTGCAAAACTGATAGAGACATACCCCAAGCGACTTACATCTGTAATCGCAGCAAAAGGTGGCGCTACAAAGTATTAACTTAAGGGGGCTGAATAATTTTGCACGCCCAATTTTTCAGTTTTTGATTTGTTAAAAAAGTTTGAAATATCCAATAAATGTCGTTCCACTTCATGATTGTGTCCCACTTGTTGTTGATTCTTCACAAAAAAATAGTTTTATATCTTTATGTTTGAAGCCTGAAATGTGGCAAAAGGTCGCAAAGTTCAAGGGGGCCGAATACTTTCGCAAGGCACTGTATATAGGGAATAGGGCTCTGGTCTAAAGTAGTGCACTATATAGGGAATAAGGCTCTGGTCTAAAGTAGTGCTCTATATAGGGAATAGGGCCCTGGTCTAAAGTAGTGCGCTATATAGGGAATAGGGCTCTGGTCTAAAGTAGTGCGCTATATAGGGAATAGGGCTCTGGTCTAAAGTAGTGCACTATATAGGGAATAGGGCTCTGGTCTAAAGTAGTGCACTATATAGGGCTCTGGCCTAAAGTAGTGCACTATATAGGGCTCTGGACTAAAGTAGTGCACTATATAGGGAATAGGTCTCTGGTCTAAAGTAGTGCACTATATAGGGAATAGGGCTCTGGTCTAAAGTAGTGCACTATATAGGGAATAGGGTGCCAGGTTGACCAGGTTTGCCTGGAGAGACGTTGGTATCACATGAGTGGTCACCAGACCTTTAGGTGGAAAACTGTACACACACCTCACATTTCCCTCCTCCTCTGACACTGTACACACACCTCACATTTCCCTCCTCTGACACTGTACACACACCTCACATTTCCCTCTTCCTCTGACACTGTACACACACCTCACATTTCCCTCTTCCTCTGACACTGTACACACACCTCACATTTCCCTCTTCCTCTGACACTGTACACACACCTCACATTTCCCTCTTCCTCTGACACTGTACACACACCTCACATTTCCCTCTTCCTCTGACACTGTACACACACCTCACATTTCCCTCTTCCTCTGACACTGTACACACACCTCACATTTCCCTCCTCTGACACTGTACACACACACCTCACATTTCCCTCCTCTGACACTGTACACACACACCTCACATTTCCCTCCTCTGACACTGTACACACACACCTCACATTTCCCTCCTCTGACACTGTACACACACACCTCACATTTCCCTCCTCTGACACTGTACACACACACACCTCACATTTCCCTCCTCTGACACTGTACACACACACACCTCACATTTCCCTCCTCTGACACTGTACACACACCTCACATTTCTCTCCTCCTCTGACACTGTACACACACCTCACATTTCTCTCCTCCTCTGACACTGTACACACACCTCACATTGCTCTCCTCCTCTGACACTGTACACACACCTCACATTCCCCTCCTCTGACACTGTACACACACCTCACATTCCCCTCTTCCTCTGACACTGTACACACACCTCACATTTCCCTCCTCTGACACTGTACACACACCTCACATTTCCCTCCTCCTTCTCTCCTCTATCATCCCCAACACAGATATTACATAGAGAGGTCTGTGGAATAGTAGTCTAACACAGATATTACATAGACTACTGTTCCACAGGCCTCCCTAACACAGATATTATCCGGGTGTCCCTTCACCCTGAACATCAAATGGGAATAAGAGAGAAACACACGAAAGAGAACACTCTTTATTCCCCTCAGTTGTGTCATTTCATTCGTAACTCAAGTTCAATTCCGCTTCGGAGGAAAACCTAATGAAGTGTCTTCTCTCCCTGTGTCTTCTCTCCCTGTGTCTTCTCCTCTCCCTGTGTCTTCTCCCCTCCCTGTGTCTTCTCCCCTCCCTGTGTCTTCTCCCCTCCCTGTGTCTTCTCCTCTCCCTGTGTCTTCTCCCCTCCCTGTGTCTTCTCCCCTCCCTGTGTCTTCTCCGCTCCCTGTGTCTTCTCCTCTCCCTGTGTCTTCTCCCCTCCCTGTGTCTTCTCCCCTCCCTGTGTCTTCTCCCCTCCCTGTGTCTTCTCCCCTCCCTGTGTCTTCTCCCCTCCCTGTGTCTTCTCCCCTCCCTGTGTCTTCTCCCCTCCCTGTGTCTTCTCCCCTCCCTGTGTCTTCTCCCCTCCCTGTGTCTTCTCCCCTCCCTGTGTCTTCTCCCCTCCCTGTGTCTTCTCCCCTCCCTGTGTCTTCTCCCCTCCCTGTGTCTTCTCCCCTCCCTGTGTCTTCTCCCCTCCCTGTGTCTTCTCCTCTCCCCTCCCTGTGTCTTCTCCCCTCCCTGTGTCTTCTCCCCTCCCTGTGTCTTCTCCCCTCCCTGTGTCTTCTCCCCTCCCTGTGTCTTCTCCCCTCCCTGTGTCTTCTCCCCTCCCTGTGTCTTCTCCCCTCCCTGTGTCTTCTCCCCTCCCTGTGTCTTCTCCTCTCCCTGTGTCTTCTCCTCTCCCTGTGTCTTCTCCTCTCCCTGTGTCTTCTCCTCTCACTGTGTCTTCTCCTCTCCCTGTGTCTTCTCCCCAGGTGTGGGAAGGCCGGTGGCGAGTCATTCCTCATGACGTGCTGCCTGAGTGGCTGAAGGATAACGAGTATCTCCGCCACGGGCACCGGCCGCCCATGCCCTCCTTCAGGGCCTGCTTCAAGAGCATCTTCAGGATCCACACTGAGACTGGCAACATCTGGACTCACCTGCTGGGTAAGAGAGGGGGGGGGACACAATCACTGACACACACCAAGCTAGTCACCTGCTGGGTAAGAGAGGGGGGGGGACACACAATCACTGACACACACCAAGCTAGTCACCTGCTGGGTAAGAGAGGGGGGGACACACAATCACTGACACACACCAAGCTAGTCACCTGCTGGGTAAGAGAGGGGAGGGGGGACACACAATCACTGACACACACCAAGCTAGTCACCTGCTGGGTAAGAGAGGGGGGGACACACAATCACTGACACACACCAAGCTAGTCACCTGCTGGGTTAGAGAGGGGAGGGGGGACACACAATCACTGACACACACCAAGCTAGTCACCTGCTGGGTAAGAGAGGGGGGGACACACAATCACTGACACACACCAAGCTAGTCACCTGCTGGGTAAGAGAGGGGAGGGGGGACACACAATCACTGACACACACCAAGCTAGTCACCTGCTGGGTAATAGAGGGGGGGGCACACAATCACTGACACACACCAAGCTAGTCACCTGCTGGGTAAGAGAGGGGAGGGGACACAGTCACTGACACACACCAAGCTAGTCACCTGCTGGGTAAGAGAGGGGAGGGGACACAGTCACTGACACACACCAAGCTAGTCACCTGCTGGGTTAGAGAGTGGTCAGGACACAGTCACTAACACACCAAGCTAGCATTTAAATTGAAATATATTTTTCAAACAAAGCTAGTAAATGAATGTAATTTGATAGTGACATTTACTTTGGTTTGAGTGACTTAACAGCTAAATAGATCACACTACACCCTGAGAAACCCACAGCTAATTAGATCACACTACACCCTGAGAAACCCACAGCTAATTAGGTCACACTACACCCTGAGAAACCCACAGCTAATTAGATCACACTACACCCTGAGAAACCCACAGCTAATTAGGTCACACTACACCCTGAGAAACCCACAGCTAATTAGGTCACACTACACCCTGAGAAACCCACAGCTAATTAGGTCACACTACACCCTGAGAAACCCACAGCTAATTAGGTCACACTACACCCTGAGAAACCCACAGCTAATTAGGTCACACTACACCCTGAGAAACCCACAGCTAATTAGATCACACTACACCCTGAGAAACCCACAGCTAATTAGATCACACTACACCCTGAGAAACCCACAGCTAATTAGATCGCACTACACCCTGAGAAACCCACAGCTAATTAGATCGCACTACACCCTGAGAAACCCACAGCTAATTAGATCGCACTACACCCTGAGAAACCCACAGCTAATTAGATCACACTACACCCTGAGAAACCCACAGCTAATTAGATCACACTACACCCTGAGAAACCCACAGCTAATTAGATCACACTACACCCTGAGAAGCCCTCAGCTAATTAGATTACACTACACCCTTAGAAACCCACAGCTAATTAGATCACAGAACCAACCTTTTCTGTTCCGGGGACCACCAAAACTGTAGAGGAGAAGAGGGGGGTGTGTGTAAGAGGTGCACAGCTGAGCCAGACACAGAGGATAAAACACAGTGTTTAATACTATGTGTTGTCTCTTAATAGAGTAGCATGGTTAAACTGCCATGTCGTAACGTCCTGCCCTAATCACTAGTAATGGTGTTAACGTTCCCCGCTCTCTGCTCTCTGCTCGAGCACTCTGCTGCTTCCATCCTGACGGGTTTAAGACGCTACACACAGACACACACAGAGTCAGACTAAGGACCAGCCAATACACAGACTAACATGAGGTCTCTGCTCACACGTGCAGAAATGATTGAATAATATGGGAGCACAGGGCAAACCACACACACACACACACACACACACACACACACACACACACACACACACACACACACACACACACAGGCTTTCTTCCGCTCCAGAGCAGATGCGTTGGGCATTAAATAAGGACAGGACCTCTGAGTAAACGGAGAACTGAGTATTCACATAGACCCATTTAGCTGGGTTAGGATTGGACCCATGTAGACTGGGTTAGGATTGGACCCATGTAGACTGGGTTAGGATTGGACCCATTTAGACTGGGTTAGGGTTGGACCCATTTAGACTGGGTTAGGGTTGGAACCATTTAGCTGGGTTAGGGTTGGACCCATTTAGCTGGGTTAGGGTTGGACCCATTTAGCTGGGTTAGGGTTGGACCCATTTAGCTGGGTTAGGGTTGGACCCATTTAGCTGGGTTAGGGTTGGACCCATTTAGCTGGGTTAGGGTTGGACCCATTTAGCTGGGTTAGGGTTGGACCCATTTAGCTGGGTTAGGGTTGGACCCATTTAGCTGGGTTAGGGTTGGAACCATTTAGCTGGGTTAGGGTTGGACCCATTTAGCTGGGTTAGGGTTGGACCCATTTTTTAGATTGGGTTAGGGTTGGACCCATTTAGACCGGGTTAGGGTTGGACCCATTTAGCTGGGTTAGGGTTGGACCCATTTAGCTGGGTTAGGGTTGGACCCATTTAGCTGGGTTAGGGTTGGACCCATTTAGCTGGGTTAGGGTTGGAACCATTTAGCTGGGTTAGGGTTGGAACCATTTAGCTGGGTTAGGGTTGGAACCATTTAGCTGGGTTAGGGTTGGAACCATTTAGCTGGGTTAGGGTTGGACCCATTTAGCTGGGTTAGGGTTGGACCCATTTTTTAGATTGGGTTAGGGTTGGACCCATTTAGACCGGGTTAGGGTTGGACCCATTTAGCTGGCAGCCCTCCATAGCTTTGTCCTGTCCTGGTGAGCATCCAACAGAACAAAGAACACACACAACATCAACCTATCAAACATGGCATTGTAGCTAGGGGTCAGGAGTCTCAACCTGACCATGGGATTTTACCAGGCCTCTTTAGGCCTAGAACATTCT